>NC_036247.1:16970362-16979849 GCF_002742605.1 Olea europaea var. sylvestris | reverse complement strand
GAAATATGAGGAATATATATATATATATATGGGCCAAGTGGTTTAGTGAGATGGGTCGAGCTCCAAGATCAATATGCAAGTGTTTAATTAAATGAGTTCAATCAATTAAATAGTCGATGCCACGTTGGTCAATATGAAACCCCCTCCGTCACACGTACGCCACAGGTATAACAATAGTTCCCGAAGACTGAGTTGTACATTTGTGTACGGGTCGGACTTTGGAATATAAGTAGTCAACTAGATGAGGTCTTACTGATTGCCTCAGAAAAAAGTAGCTCCTGTAAATAAAGACTTACGAATTATCTAGAAGATATGCATCAATCTCAAATAAGGGAGGATTTAAGAATTGTCTCGAGAATATTAGCAGCTCCAATAAGTGTGGACTTATGAATTGCCTTAAAAAAAATATATCTATATGAGCCTGAATAAGTGAGGACTTACGGATTGCCTCGAAAGATAGATACTTCGTATAATTTGTCAAAATTTCGACAGCATCTCCTCTGTAATATGGACTAAATCCACCTGCAATACAACATAATATCTCCTCTGCACATATATAAAATAAATTTGAGGTTCATCCCCTCCAAATAAGGTAAAATTATGATCATATCCAACTTGCTAGTATGAAATAACATGATATCTATAAAATGATGGTGTAGATAACATAACATACGTACTAGCAGTAATGAAAATAGTGTTATGGGTCATGAGGAATACTACCAATGTTTGACATGTGTACCTTACAACAATAATTTAATGCATGTGTTAGCACTAATATATAATGATACTAAGATATTAGTATCAAAATAATCCCCCAATTAATCCATCTATGAATATTTATATAATATGTGGACTTTTGGATAATGATGATGCTCTGAAGACAAGTAGCTGTGATGAAGTTGATGCAGAGATGAGATTCTAGATATAAACAACTGAGGTAATGCTCTGGACATAAGTTGCAAAGGCGATGCTTTGAATATATGTAGCTGTACTGATACTGATGTAGAGAAAAAGGTCTGACAACCGTTTGCACTCCGACTATCAAGTCAATGGTGGGACTAGTGAAATATGAGTACAAGAGAGAGCAAAAGGATTTGGTTAGGGTAGAAAACATACCTTGGAACGAAATAGATCACACACACACACATATATATAGGAAAATATAAATGGGCCAAATGGTTTAGTGAGATGAGCTGAGCTCCAAGCATAATATGCAAGTCTTTAATTAAATGAGTTCAATCAATTAAATAGTCTCCGTCACGCGTATGTCACGTAATTTATTGGTGTTGCAATAGTCTCTACTGTTGATAACAACTTCAATTTTTCAAGAGGACAAGTACTTCATGAATGATTGGACTGAACAAATTACATTCCTAAGAACTGGCGCCTTTTCTTGGTTTACAAACTGTTGCAAGTCGAACGTTCAGCTCTCAAAAAGTATAGGGAAGCTAGATGTAGAAAACATGGCATAAACATTACTAAAGTATTTCGTTAGAGGAGATACAACATAACATCATAAAACAAGTCGCATCGAGAAATTAAGATTCAAGTTTTTGGTTCCTAAATGAAATAGATCACACACACACACATATATATATAGGAAAATATAAATGGGCCAAATGGTTTAGTGAGATGAGCTGAGCTCCAAGCATAATATGCAAGTCTTTAATTAAATGAGTTCAATTAATTAAATAGTCTCTGTCACGCGTATGTCACGTAATTTATTGGTGTTGCAATAGTCTCTACTGTTGATAACAACTTCAATTTTTCAAGAGGACAAGTACTTCATGAATGATTGGACTGAACAAATTACATTCCTAAGAACTGACGCCTTTTCTTGGTTTACAAACTGTTGCAAGTCGAACGTTCAGCTCTCAAAAAGTATAGGGAAGCTAGATGTAGAAAACATGGCATAAACATTACTAAAGTATTTCGTTAGAGGAGATACAACATAACATCATAAAACAAGTCGCATCGAGAAATTAAGATTCAAGTTTTTGGTTCCTAAACAAAGTGATACAACCATTCAGGGGTGGAGCTAGGACCCGGCGAGGGGGCACGACTGCACATGCTGGCTCTGCCAAAATGTTCAGTTGCCGCCAGACTGCAGGCGTAGCCTCGCGGGCAGTTGCAGAGACGAAGGGTTGAAGGGGGAAAGAAAAAGAGTTACATTTTTTTTCTTTGGGGCTTGGGCTGATGATTGGACCATGGGCCTCTTTTTGTTTAAAAAAATTAGGCCAATAGACGAAATCAATAAATGATTGGTCCATCATCCATGGTATTTCCTCCAACGCAAATCAACACCTCAAATTCCAAATCCCCAACATTTGAAACCGACAGCAAAGACGCAAAGACCCAAAGTGCAAACCCTTCCTTCCATTTCCATATTTCCATTCAAAGCAAAAGTAGCAGCCACGATGCCTACGAAGTGGGAATCGCGATTGTGCGAGCGATAAACCATATGCGAACTGGTGCAAAGTCAGACGTAAATCTCCGACGACCAAGGCTGAGCAAGTAGTGTGGGTCTAAGGTAATTAATTTTTTTCTTCACTCTCTTGTTTTTTAGATTTATGGTTTTGCTTAAGTTTTACTTATAATTAATTATCAAATTAATTGAATCATAATTATTTTTTTATTACTAAGTTTTTTAGATTATGAGTTTTATTGGCATGAATAATTGGATTTGTCCATTTCCTTTACCAGATTATGGGTTTTTGTTTATTAATGTTGGTCCATCATCCATGGTATTTCCTCCAACGTAAATCAACACCCCAAATTCCAAATCCCCAACATTTGAAACCGACAGCAAAGACGCAAAGACCCAAAGTGCAAACCCTTCCTTCCATTTCCATATTTCCATTCAAAGCAAAAGTAGCAGCCACGATGCCTACGAAGTGGGAATCGCGATTGTGCGAGCGATAAACCATATGCGAACTGGTGCGAAGTCAGACGTGCGAGCGATAAACCATATGCGAACTGGTGCGAAGTCAGACGTAAATCTCCGACGACCAAGGCTGAGCAAGTAGCGTGGGTCTAAGGTAATTAATTTTTTTCTTCACTCTCTTGTTTTTTAGATTTATGGTTTTGCTTAAGTTTTACTTATAATTAATTATCAGATTAATTGAATTATAATTATTTTTTTATTACTAAGTTTTTCAGATTATGAGTTTTATTGGCATGAATAATTGGATTTGTCCATTTCCTTTACCAGATTATGGGTTTTTGTTTATTAATTGATATGTGCTGATGAATGGTTGGATTAAATCAGTAATATTTTTATGTAGGACCCACTCAACTTCTGTTTCTCTGAAACTAGTCTTGTAGTGAAAAATGATTGCAGTTTTTGTTACTTGTTAAAGGGTTTCAAGTGATTAATTGAGGTTACTTATTTTGTCTTGATGTTGTTACCTTTGTTCCTTGGGTTTATCTCGCTGGTAAATTGCTCATGTAGCATATCTTAAATTCTTTTAATTTGAATTGCTCTAAGCTTGATCATTGCATTATGTCATGGTAGAAAATCAAACAAGTGTTTGCTTGGTTTTTGTCGTATACTTTTTTAGCATTTTGGGTTGTATTGAACTATATTTTCATATGTATATAATTTTCACGTTTTAGTGCATTTACATATATATTGAACAATTTTTAATATTATTTAATCAAATTTTAATAAACGATCGGGCTATTATGATCTTTGATTGTTGACGGTCAACGATCAATGGTCAATAGTCAAAGTCAACTTTCGCCCTATCTGAACATTGATGCTGGATTCGCCCCTACAACCATTATACAACTAGAGCACCAATTGATTTATATATCATACAACAGCATGCTAAAGTTTATATCATGATTAAGAGATAATATTTAAATATC
Organism: Olea europaea var. sylvestris; assembly: GCF_002742605.1. Classification (NCBI taxonomy): domain Eukaryota; kingdom Viridiplantae; phylum Streptophyta; class Magnoliopsida; order Lamiales; family Oleaceae; genus Olea; species Olea europaea. Next base: position 16,975,979 of record NC_036247.1, on the reverse strand, counting down.
GACTTGCATTCGTAAGGGACATGCTATGATATCAGATACTATGCTTACAATCCAACATCAAGCCTTGTAAATTGCTCATGTAGCATATCTTAAATTCTTTTAATTTGAATTGCTCTAAGCTTGATCATTGCATTATGTCATGGTAGAAAATCAAACAAGTGTTTGCTTGGTTTTTGTCGTATACTTTTTTAGCATTTTGGGTTGTATTGAACTATATTTTCATATGTATATAATTTTCACGTTTTAGTGCATTTACATATATATTGAACAATTTTTAATATTATTTAATCAAATTTTAATAAACGATCGGGCTATTATGATCTTTGATTGTTGACGGTCAACGATCAATGGTCAATAGTCAAAGTCAACTTTCGCCCTATCTGAACATTGATGCTGGATTCGCCCCTGCAACCATTATACAACTAGAGCACCAATTGATTTATATATCATACAACAGCATGCTAAAGTTTGTATCATGATTAACAGATAATATTTAAATATCGACTTGCATTCGTAAGGGACATGCTATGATATCAGATACTATGCTTACAATCCAACATCAAGCCTTTCAAACTGGTTTGCCCTGGTTCGTATCACTGTTGTCCACACCACTTTCATTGGAATCAGCAATATGAATTGTCTTTCCGAACAGCTTGAATGATTTGACAACAACCTTTGTCGAAGAGTGGTTTCTTTGTAGTCCGACTAGTTCAGGAACGTTGTTCTGACCGCAGGGTGATACTGATAACTTCTCAGAACTTGAATCTCCATTATTAGCCAATGTCGAGATAGTGCTTGTCACACCCCTCATATTTTTAGTCAAAGTCAAGAAATATAATTGGTGAAAGTCAAAGTCAATAAGGACTTAAGTTGAAAAAATAAATTCATGGGGACTTGTATAAACAAGTGGTACTTGTTGAGGTTAATTTGTGAGTATAAGAACAAATAGGTAAGTTTTAAATTAAATGAAAATATAAGGGTTTAATTGCAAACTATGGCAAAGTTGAGAGCCTAATTATTGGTAATTTCATTTTGTCCAATTGTTAAATGGAAATAAGACCCATTTTCTTTCATTTCCTTGGGTGAAACCGAGAAAATCGAGAAAGAGGGAGGAAGAAAAAAAATGAAGAAAGAAGAAGAAGATGTGGGTTTTCAATTTTGGGGTGCTCCATTTCTTCAATTTCTCATTTGATTTTGAGAGGTAAGTGTAAGTATATTGAGTTAAGTTTTCTTTTAGGGTTTAGGGTTTAGGGTTTAGCTAGAATTAGAGGTTATTGACATTTATTTGAGGTATTAAATATGAATATGTTAAAAAAAATATATGTATTGAAAGATTGGTGTTGGAAAAAAAAAAAAAGAAAGAAAGAAAAGAAAAGGAGGGAAACTTTGAAAATGAGTTTGTGAAATAGGTGCTTATTCTTTGATTTTCTTTGGATTACGTGATGTTAATCACTTAAATTATGGAATTGGGGTTGATTTCTCCATTTTTTAAATAATAATTATAAGCAATTTTTGGACAAGTCCTACACAGGCGCTGCTTTTGAAATTCTGCCCAGAAAAGTGCTAGTTTTGTCAATGTTTTTGGTGACAAATTTCAATAAATAGACATTCTCAACTTCTGTTTCTCTGAAACTAGTCTTGTAGTGAAAAATGATTGCAGTTTTTGTTACTTGTTAAAGGGTTTCAAGTGATTAATTGAGGTTACTTATTTTGTCTTGATGTTGTTACCTTTGTTCCTTGGGTTTATCTCGCTGGTAAATTGCTCATGTAGCATATCTTAAATTCTTTTAATTTGAATTGCTCTAAGCTTGATCATTGCATTATGTCATGGTAGAAAATCAAACAAGTGTTTGCTTGGTTTTTGTCGTATACTTTTTTAGCATTTTGGGTTGTATTGAACTATATTTTCATATGTATATAATTTTCACGTTTTAGTGCATTTACATATATATTGAACAATTTTTAATATTATTTAATCAAATTTTAATAAACGATCGGGCTATTATGATCTTTGATTGTTGACGGTCAACGATCAATGGTCAATAGTCAAAGTCAACTTTCGCCCTATCTGAACATTGATGCTGGATTCGCCCCTGCAACCATTATACAACTAGAGCACCAATTGATTTATATATCATACAACAGCATGCTAAAGTTTATATCATGATTAAGAGATAATATTTAAATATCGACTTGCATTCGTAAGGGACATGCTATGATATCAGATACTATGCTTACAATCCAACATCAAGCCTTTCAAACTGGTTTGCCCTGGTTCGTATCACTGTTGTCCACACCACTTTCATTGGAATCAGCAATATGAATTGTCTTTCCGAACAGCTTGAATGATTTGACAACAACCTTTGTCGAAGAGTGGTTTCTTTGTAGTCCGACTAGTTCAGGAACGCTGTTCTGACCGCAGGGTGATACTGATAACTTCTCAGAACTTGAATCTCCATTATTAGCCAATGTCGAGATAGTGCTTGTCATACCCCTCATATTTTTAGTCAAAGTCAAGAAATATAATTGGTGAAAGTCAAAGTCAATAAGGACTTAAGTTGAAAAAATAAATTCATGGGGACTTGTATAAACAAGTGGTACTTGTTGAGGTTAATTTGTGAGTATAAGAACAAATAGGTAAGTTTTAAATTAAATGGAAATATAAGGGTTTAATTGCAAACTATGGCAAAGTTGAGAGCCTAATTATTGGTAATTTCATTTTGTCCAATTGTTAAATGGAAATAAGACCCATTTTCTTTCATTTCCTTGGGTGAAACCGAGAAAATCGAGAAAGAGGGAGGAAGAAAAAAAATGAAGAAAGAAGAAGAAGATGTGGGTTTTCAATTTTGGGGTGCTCCATTTCTTCAATTTCTCATTTGATTTTGAGAGGTAAGTGTAAGTATATTGAGTTAAGTTTTCTTTTAGGGTTTAGGGTTTAGGGTTTAGCTAGAATTAGAGGTTATTGACATTTATTTGAGGTATTAAATATGAATATGTTAAAAAAAATATATGTATTGAAAGATTGGTGTTGGAAAAAAAAAAAAAGAAAGAAAGAAAAGAAAAGGAGGGAAACTTTGAAAATGAGTTTGTGAAATAGGTGCTTATTCTTTGATTTTCTTTGGATTACGTGATGTTAATCACTTAAATTATGGAATTGGGGTTGATTTCTCCATTTTTTAAATAATAATTATAAGCAATTTTTGGACAAGTCCTACACAGGCGCTGCTTTTGAAATTCTGCCCAGAAAAGTGCTAGTTTTGTCAATATTTTTGGTGACAGATTTTAATATATAGACATTGGTACTAGTTTTCAATATTCTGGAGTTATAGTGCTAGTTTTGTCAATCATCTAATTTTCTTGGATTTCTAGTATTTCAACCAAATTAAGTGTTAATTATTTGGAGTTTTGGTGTTTAAATAATTTATAAAGGAGTACATGTTGTTAGTGACTTTAATTGGGATTACGAGGTTGAAAATAAAAATATATCATGTTCCCATTGGTAAATTAATATTTCAAATGGTAGGAAATACTCAAGGTATCTTGGTAAGGGAATATGATTTACTAGAGTGAGTGCGCAATATCATACTTGATATTTGAAGTTGAAGCGGCAACGAAAAGATTGAAACCTTGGTCGACTATTACTTGGTGAGTGGATAAAACTTATTTTTCAGAAATAAGTCTTCTTTAAATTTTAAAGTTATTTATTTTATAAAATTGACTTCATAGCATGATTTTCAGAATAAAATGAATTTTATTATCAACTGCTTTTAAAGTTAAATTCAGTTCAGTTAAATTATTTTAGTAGCATGTTATATTCTTATTACATGTTTCAGTATAGTTAAAGTTATTTCTAAAAACCACCAGAATGTACCCAGGTGATTTTACCCCAGTTTGCACTGATGTGAATATGTTTCCACAGTGTATGACTAGTTATAGTGATTTTACCCGCTCTGCACTATCGTGAATGTTTTTCCATAGTGTATGACCAGATTATCAGAGGTCTTTGGGACCCACTCTCGTACACACATAGACTTTGGGCCGTGTACTAGGGTGATTAGCCTTTGAAGCAGCTCTGCGTACGTATGACCAGATTATCAGCTATTAGATTATCAAATTTGAATGGCTTTGCGTTGTACATAGAGATTACTCTGTACATGTGTAAGGCTATTCATTGGGTACTCTTTATGGTGTGATTTTTCAGTACTTATTCAGTTCTCAGATTTCAGATTATGGAATTCAGTTTTCAGAATAAAGCTTTCAACTTCTAGTATTGAGCAGCAGCAATATTTCATAGATTTTCATGAATATGAAATTCTTTATAATTGTTATACCTTACATATACTTATCTAGAATTTAGAACAAAGAATTTTATGATGAAATTATGTTTAGTTTTAAAAGTGTTACCAGATTTCAGAATTTCTCAAAGTTTTGATAGAGCAAGAATTTTCAGAATATATGCATAAAAGAAAAATATGTTTATTTGTAAATTATCCACTCACTGAGCTTTAAGCTCATATATTTTTTTCACCTTTTTTCTTTATCTGACAGAAAACAGACAAATTGAGCAGTTTTGGAGCATGTCGAACCACCGAATTGAGCCACGCGTCATAGGTTGTATGATATCTTTATCAGATTATACATTGTGTTCTTTTGGGATACACATAGGTTAAATCAGAAAAGTTCATTATGGGCTCACTAGATATTTGGTATCTTTTGTACTTTTGAAGATTATTGGTTGTAAAGCAAGTAAATATTGATTTCCTAGCATTTTATTTGAATAGTTTGTATTTTTGAGGGACTAGCATACCCTGATTTTTATTATAGGTATTGATTTGAGGAAAATTGGTTATTGTTTAGGTGGTTTTAGTTCGTATTTTAGAGGAAATTTTGTCAAAATTCTGTTAAAAATATTTTTCAGTCAAACAAGTCAAAGTTACTTTGGTGGTGGGTCCGACGTTTAGCTGGTATCTACCGTCGGCACATGACACGTGTCGAGTCTATTAAGGTGATTCGGAATGGGTCATGTCAAATAGAATGTTGTAGCTTGTTTTCTCCAGCTTTGAGATGGAATAAGTCGTAAGAGATTGCATGTCACATGGAAGCTAAGGATTGAATATTCCATTTTGACGACTATGTAACCCAAACACCAACATAACTAAGTTTCATTCCCAATAAATTCAAACTCGGCTGCATGAATCTTTTTTTTGTCTTTCTGTTTGGTTCTTTGTTTGAACAAAGTTTTATGCTCTGGTCAATCAATTGCATATTTCTTAATCTAAAAAAAGTTACCCTTTTATTGTGTTCCTATAAATTTAATTTTAAAACTCATAAATGATATGATTGTACTCATTTGATAAATAGACAGTTTTTTTTTATTGAAATTGCTATTATAGTACTCTTTTCTATCTTTACTTTAAAGATGTTCATATCCTACATTAAATGTCGATGCAATATTTTGTTCAACAGTGTCTTCGTGTGATTGATTTTGTTATTGGGATGTATGTTGTTGCGTTGATTAATTAAGTACAATGTTATAAGTTCTCTATTTTAGAATTTCTTAAATTTGCTTACATTTTTTTAAAATTATTTATGCAGATGTCTTTGGAATATATACTTT
>NC_036247.1:16965489-16968244 GCF_002742605.1 Olea europaea var. sylvestris | reverse complement strand
TTTTTCAAGAGGACAAGTACTTCATGAATGATTGGACTAAACAAATTACATTTCTAAGCACTGGCGCCTTTTTCTTAGTTTACAAACTGTTGCAGGTCGAACGTTCAGCTCTCAAAAAAGTATAGGGAAGCTAGATATAGAAAACATGGCATAAACATTACTAAAGCATTTCGTTGGAGGAGATACAGCATAACATCATAAAACAAGTCGCACCGAGAAATTAGGATTCAGGTTTTTTGTTCCTAAACAAAGTGATACAACCATTCAAGGGAGGAGCCAGGACCTGGTAAGGGGCCACGGTTGCGCATGCTGGCTCCACCAAAATGTTCAGTTGCCACCAAGCTGCAGGCGTAGTCGCACGGGCAGTTGTAGAGACGAAGGGCTGAAGGGAGGAAGAAGAAGAGTTACATTTTTTTTTCTTTGGGGCTTGGGCTGATGATTGGACCATTAGGCCAACGGAGGAAATCAATGAATGGTTGGTCCATCATCCACGGTATTTCCTCCAACGCAAATCAACACCTCAAATTCCAAATCCCCAACATTTGAAACCGACAGCAAAGACGCAAAGACCCAAAGTGCAAACCCTTCCTTCCATTTCCATATTTCCATTCAAAGCAAAAGTAGCAGCCACGATGCCTACGAAGTGGGAATCGCGATTGTGCGAGCGATAAACCATATGCGAACTGGTGCAAAGTCAGACGTAAATCTCCGACGACCAAGGCTGAGCAAGTAGTGTGGGTCTAAGGTAATTAATTTTTTTCTTCACTCTCTTGTTTTTTAGATTTATGGTTTTGCTTAAGTTTTACTTATAATTAATTATCAGATTAATTGAATTATAATTATTTTTTTATTACTAAGTTTTTCAGATTATGAGTTTTATTGGCATGAATAATTGGATTTGTCCATTTCCTTTACCAGATTATGGGTTTTTGTTTATTAATTGATATGTGCTGATGAATGGTTGGATTAAATCAGTAATATTTTTATGTAGGACCCACTCAACTTCTGTTTCTCTGAAACTAGTCTTGTAGTGAAAAATGATTGCAGTTTTTGTTACTTGTTAAAGGGTTTCAAGTGATTAATTGAGGTTACTTATTTTGTCTTGATGTTGTTACCTTTGTTCCTTGGGTTTATCTCGCTGGTAAATTGCTCATGTAGCATATCTTAAATTCTTTTAATTTGAATTGCTCTAAGCTTGATCATTGCATTATGTCATGGTAGAAAATCAAACAAGTGTTTGCTTGGTTTTTGTCGTATACTTTTTTAGCATTTTGGGTTGTATTGAACTATATTTTCATATGTATATAATTTTCACGTTTTAGTGCATTTACATATATATTGAACAATTTTTAATATTATTTAATCAAATTTTAATAAACGATCGGGCTATTATGATCTTTGATTGTTGACGGTCAACGATCAATGGTCAATAGTCAAAGTCAACTTTCGCCCTATCTGAACATTGATGCTGGATTCGCCCCTACAACCATTATACAACTAGAGCACCAATTGATTTATATATCATACAACAGCATGCTAAAGTTTGTATCATGATTAACAGATAATATTTAAATATCGACTTGCATTCGTAAGGGACATGCTATGATATCAGATACTATGCTTACAATCCAACATCAAGCCTTTCAAACTGGTTTGCCCTGGTTCGTATCACTGTTGTCCACACCACTTTCATTGGAATCAGCAATATGAATTGTCTTTCCGAACAGCTTGAATGATTTGACAACAACCTTTGTCGAAGAGTGGTTTCTTTGTAGCCCGACTAGTTCAGGAACGTTGTTCTGACCGCAGGGTGATACTGATAACTTCTCAGAACTTGAATCTCCATTATTAGCCAATGTCGAGATAGTGCTTGTCACACCCCTCATATTTTTAGTCAAAGTCAAGAAATATAATTGGTGAAAGTCAAAGTCAATAAGGACTTAAGTTGAAAAAATAAATTCATGGGGACTTGTATAAACAAGTGGTACTTGTTGAGGTTAATTTGTGAGTATAAGAACAAATAGGTAAGTTTTAAATTAAATGAAAATATAAGGGTTTAATTGCAAACTATGGCAAAGTTGAGAGCCTAATTATTGGTAATTTCATTTTGTCCAATTGTTAAATGGAAATAAGACCCATTTTCTTTCATTTCCTTGGGTGAAACCGAGAAAATCGAGAAAGAGGGAGGAAGAAAAAAAATGAAGAAAGAAGAAGAAGATGTGGGTTTTCAATTTTGGGGTGCTCCATTTCTTCAATTTCTCATTTGATTTTGAGAGGTAAGTGTAAGTATATTGAGTTAAGTTTTCTTTTAGGGTTTAGGGTTTAGGGTTTAGCTAGAATTAGAGGTTATTGACATTTATTTGAGGTATTAAATATGAATATGTTAAAAAATATATATGTATTGAAAGATTGGTGTTGGAAAAAAAAAAAAAGAAAGAAAGAAAAGAAAAGGAGGGAAACTTTGAAAATGAGTTTGTGAAATAGGTGCTTATTCTTTGATTTTCTTTGGATTACGTGATGTTAATCACTTAAATTATGGAATTGGGGTTGATTTCTCCATTTTTTAAATAATAATTATAAGCAATTTTTGGACAAGTCCTACACAGGCGCTGCTTTTGAAATTCTGCCCAGAAAAGTGCTAGTTTTGTCAATGTTTTTGGTGACAAATTTCAATAAATAGACATTGGTGCTAGTTTTCAATATTCTGGAATTATAGTGCTAGTTTTGTCAATCATCTAATTTTCTTGGATTTCTA
>NC_036247.1:16884973-16965172 GCF_002742605.1 Olea europaea var. sylvestris | reverse complement strand
TCTGCGTACGTATGACCAGATTATCAGCTATTAGATTATCAAATTTGAATGGCTTTGCGTTGTACATAGAGATTACTCTGTACATGTGTAAGGCTATTCATTGGGTACTCTTTATGGTGTGATTTTTCAGTACTTATTCAGTTCTCAGATTTCAGATTATGGAATTCAGTTTTCAGAATAAAGCTTTCAACTTCTAGTATTGAGCAGCAGCAATATTTCATAGATTTTCATGAATATGAAATTCTTTATAATTGTTATACCTTACATATACTTATCTAGAATTTAGAACAAAGAATTTTATGATGAAATTATGTTTAGTTTTAAAAGTGTTACCAGATTTCAGAATTTCTCAAAGTTTTGATAGAGCAAGAATTTTCAGAATATATGCATAAAAGAAAAATATGTTTATTTGTAAATTATCCACTCACTGAGCTTTAAGCTCATATATTTTTTTCACCTTTTTTCTTTAGCTGACAGAAAACAAACAAATTGAGCAGTTTTGGAGCATGTCAAACCACCGAATTGAGCCACGCATCATAGGTTGTATGATATCTTTATCAGATTATACATTGTGTTCTTTTGGGATACACATAGGTTAAATCAGAAAAGTTCATTATGGGCTCACTAGATATTTGGTATCTTTTGTACTTTTGAAGATTATTGGTTGTAAAGCAAGTAAATATTGATTTCCTAGCATTTTATTTGAATAGTTTGTATTTTTGAGGGACTAGCATACCCTGATTTTTATTATAGGTATTGATTTGAGGAAAATTGGTTATTGTTTAGGTGGTTTTAGTTCGTATTTTAGAGGAAATTCTGTCAAAATTCTGTTAAAAATATTTTTCAGTCAAGCAAGTTAAAGTTGTTTTGGTAGTGGGTCCGACATTTAACTGGCATCTACCACCGGCACACGACATGTGTCGAGTCAATTAGGTTGAGTCGGGATGGGTCATGTCAGTGCTAGATTCAAGTTTCGCGACATTCTCGACTGGATCAGTAAGTACTTTGTGGGAAATAGCATTTTGATCTAGTCTGGCTCCCTGCAAGCTAGCTCTAGCACGAGACTGATCAGATGATGACGAGTTCAGATGTCCAGCTGATGAGTTACTCGACTCATTTCTCCTCTTCATCAAGTAGAATCCCAGAGTTTTGCTGAGCTTTGAGTTTCTTTGAAGGATGAAGTTGTGGGGGTGGACAGAGCATGTTCAACTTCCCAAGGGCTTACTGTGTTCATATTCTGCATAATTTCATGTTGATCCCATGTTACCTGCAGCCGAGAAATCATGAAAAATTGGAACCAATCTAAAAATTAGCATTCTTATTTTCATATTTAAACTTTATTAGCGCCAAGATTTTCACTGATCAGATCATAGGAAGACTAAATGTGTACAATGACCAGATCATTTACGTATGCACAACAAAATGCAAATAGTAATATAAACACAATCGTCATCGACTGCATTCAACAGTTCTAGAAGTACAAATTTTGATCGGTGACATATAAATTTTAGTGTGACACAATCATTGCAAATTATTCGAAGAATATTTCATAGAAACCAAACACCAACATCTTCGCGCTGTAATTTATGATCCAACCAAATTACATGCGTGACCTAAACACTTGATTCCAATGAAAATTATAACAGAGAGCCTTAGCTATTAAATTGGATCAATCAAGTCGAGCATACATTTACACTGAACCTCTGACAAAACGTATAACATTAAGCATAAGAAATTTTGACTAGATCTCCTACCAAAAAACTACTACATAACGTATCGCATATTCAAATCAAACACAAGAAATTACCACTTTTCAACTGCGAGAAGAAGAATAATTACCATCATTCTCCATAATTCAGAATCACATAAATCAAAGATCGCATACCTTTTCAATTCAAGAACTTGTTTAAATCTTCGTGTCAGTATACCAAAACACGATAAATCTATAAAATTATCATCAATGAATCAATAGCATTGCAGTGAAAAAAAACAATAGTATAATTGAAAACAAGATCTAAAATGAATAAGTATGATTGTTAAAGCTTGAGGGGCGTGTTAATAACAATATCTAAATGAAATCATTTAACAAAAACACGATTCAATCTTACTTTTTGAATACACAAACTATTTCCAACTAGTTAAATAATCTTACCAAAAAATAATTCAAAACTCAGTGATCATAAAAATTCACAAACTATATACAACTTAGGGAAAAAATAACTATTCAACTTAGTACTATAATCTTATTACCGCCCATAAAAATGGCCAAGCATCCATATGTATATATACCTGAAGCATGCGCCAGAGAGAAGTAAACCCCGTGCCGTGGCTGTCACGATGAGAATCGATGTCGGTGATAGCTCCCTGAAACCAAGCCACGGCCGAGAATTCCTGAGTCTCCACTGTCATCTTAACCTGCATGTTCAATTCCCAGGAAAATTCCATCGAATAATCCACCTTGTCTGCACTCACTACAAAATTTTGTATCCGCACCATTATACTACTTTGAAAGGGATTTCTTCTTCTACCATCGTCGGAAAGTTCCACTGATCGTTGTTTTTCATGGGACACGCCCCCCTCTGAAGAGCTCATTGGTGGATGTTTTGGGCATGAAAACCACAGAGTCTCCGGCAGCGAGCTGTCTGTTGTTGGTAAATCTATTCCAGCCGGTGGTGAGCATGTGAAGGGGCAGGGTCCCATGGTACACATGGAGAAACTCCCATGCAAAGTTAAAAATGTCTTTAATTACCAAGTTTTGGTACGTCGGTGGCTCGACGGCCAAATCAAGCGGAGGGAAAATAAGATCGGCACAGTAACTTGGAACAAAAAATCTCCCTTCATTTTTGGTATCGGATGGAGTTAAAATCTTAGCGTTCACGTATATCCATAAAATTATCAACGAGGAATTGATAGGCGGTGCAACGACAACACAATAATATTGTTGAATAGAAGAGAATAAATATGATTGTTAAAGCTCAAGGGGCGTGAAAATAACAATATCTAAATGAAATTATTTAACAAAAACAAGATTAAGTCTTATTTTGTGAATACACAAAATATGTCCAACTTAATAAAAATAATCTTATTAACAAATAATTCAAACTCTTTGATCATAAAAATACATAAACCAGAAAACTATTTATTCAACTTAGTACTACAAGCTTAATTACTACCACCCCTAAAAATGGCCAAGAATCCATATGCATATACACATGAAAACCTCGATGAAGAGGTCATTGGTGGATGTTTTATGCATGAAAACCATGTCGTAGATGTGACGATGAGAATCAACATCGGTGACAATTCTCTGAAATCAAGCCAAGCGCTGAGTATCCACTTAGATCTTAATTCACTTGTTCAATGTCCAGGAAAAGTATATTGAATTATCCACCATGTTTACACTCAGTAAAAAAATTCTGCATCCCCACCCTTGGATAATACACTGCCTTCAAAGGGATTTCTTCTTCTACAATCGTCGAAAATTTCCATTGGTCGTTTTTTTCTGGGACACGCCCCCTCCTAATCTTGACAAAGAGATCATTAGTGGATGTTTTGTGCATGAAAACAACAAATTCCCCGATAACGATTGTTGAGAAATCTAACCTCGTGTCGCGGTTATGTGACATTAAATAATAGATCAAGTTATATGTAGGGATATGAAACTCATGTTATTAGAAATAACATTTAATGCCATATAAACAAGATGATTCATCATCGTGACGGCAAACAATAGACTCTTTATTTTATTATAATGTTTCAATTAAATTCGTATTTAAAAATAAATAAGTAAAGGAGATGATAAGTGGGGATTTTTAATCTCCATTTCAAACTTCCCGAATCTACTTATTTTTAGAATAATGCCACTTGTAATTGATAGATCGTCGCCTTATTAGAATTTTAGCTACAGTAAAGTCTATTGACGTCATTGTCAACTATTATAATATGTTAAAATCAATGACGTCACTTCCAACTATTGTATTATATTAAAATAATAAAGAAAATGTTTTGCTTACAAATAGACCACACTCTATATTCGAATTCCAGCAACTCCAAAAATTATCAAGAAAGCAAAATTTATTTTGTGTGAATACAAACGAATATTGTTTCGACGCTATTTAACAATTCCAATGCGAGCAGTTAACTCTATACTACAAACCCCCCCCCCGGGGCCCCCCAACCGATTCAATTAAATGACAATAATACCCTCAGCTACACAATAAATGCACTTTGTTTGGAATCATCTGAAAAAAGAAGCTTTGGAATAAGAGGAGGGTAAAATGGGGAATTAATCAAAGGTTGCGCGTTCAAAAAGAACTTGGGATCAGATTTGGTACCTTAATTTGTCCGATTGCGGATGAAGTGTATACGTTGTGCACGACTCCTACGTGGCAATTCGAAATTCAGAGTGCACGGAATTTCATGCACTGGATTCCTGGTATTGAGCTTGTCATTTTATTTCTTTAATTCTCCTTTTATTTTTCTTTTGAGCATTTCAACTCTGCATTTGTCAAAAGATTGACAATAAGGTTAAATTGATGTCTATAATTACATTTATGTTCAAATAAATTTTTAACTTCTAAGCATATATAGCCTATAGGTATGGTCCCTACATTCTCTATATCTAGAGCTATAACAATCGAAATTTGATTGTGCTACGTATACATGATACGTTTACATAATAATCTACATATACATAATATTGTGATATTGATTTGGTCTAAATTTCTTCCGAAAAAATATATATTTAACCACTCTTTTTCACGGTATGTAAATCATTATATATTTGCTTAAGTACAAATAGCATTATTCTTCAATAATTATACATGTAATCCCAACTTGTCAGATCTTTAAAAATTAACTAAAATTTCAATCATCATTTTTAAACCAAAAATGCTATAAAAGGATAGAAAATAAAAAAGAACAATTAATCAAAATAATTCCAACACGTCATTATAGAAATCCATAAAGACAACAGACGGAAAGAAAAACCAGCAGGCAACAAATCCCACCTGTTATTTCCCTAGTTATTTCAAGACTCGACAAACATCAAGAAAGCCTTAAAACACAGTCTGGAATACTGCCAGTAGAGATGACTCGTAACAACCTGGACCTAAGCGAAAAGCATTGTTAACCACAAACCAAGCTTGAAACAGTTCTTAAGATAGAAGTAATAGAAAGAAATGGAGGAATCCTAGAGCATTTGTCGGGCTGAGTCGCTCATTCATCTTCGGTTTCAGACTCAGCACTCTGTAGCCACTCCACGAATGGCTTGACATTCTTCCAGATAGGGAAAGCCTTATTGCTACCAGTCAAACCCTTCTGATACCACTCCACAATGTACACTTCTTCCAACATATCATTATCATATAACTCTTTCAGAACCAATGCCACCTCCTTCACTGCCTCAGCATTTGCTTTTCCACAGAAAGACTCGATGGCATGAAGTAGAATTGTTTGTGTGTCCTCTCCCTGATCTGCAGCTGCAATGTACTTCATTTTCTTAACCACCTCTTTAGAGAAACCTTTACCCAATCCATTAAACAAGGCTTCGAACAAGGCATCAAACACCTCTTGATCAGTGCCAGATAAAGAACCCAAGAAAGCCTTAAGTTGGGATGCAGAGGCACCTTTATCTAGAAATTCTCTGATTTCCTGAACAAGTTCTGCATGAGCATTAGTAGATTTAACCGTGTTCCCATTAATCTTGTGTTTTTCTTCGCGTGCTGGGGAGTTTTTACCCGATTTTGGTTTCTCTTCATTGGTTGAGATCATAACCATGCTAGCAGTGACAGAATTCAACTGCTCTCTAATACTTTGTCGAGCTGCTTCAGCAGATGTGTCAGTCTGCCACTGTACATCATCGTCAGAGTCCTCACCAGCCTCCACATCATTGTCATCTGCCTGGCTACCTGTCGGAGAATGCTGCTCATCAGAAACATTGGCTTTCTTCCTGCTAGACGATTTGGTGGAAACATCCTTCGAACCTCCAGACACACCTTTCTTCTTGGCAGCATCTTTCTTAAGTTTCTTCTGCTCCTCATCAACTGCTTCTCCTTCCTTAAGCCGCTCTTTCTCAGCCCTCCTCATCGCCTTTTTGTCCTTTGATCCTTTCTTTGCCTCGGGAGGGTTCTTAAGAATGAATGTTGTGAGCTTGTCCCTCATGTCAACATCTGAAATGAAACCACAGGCAGCACATTTGAGATTGATCATTTGTGATTTTGAGATGATGATTTCAGTTTCAGGATTCCCACAACCATAACACTGGACATACTTCTTGATGAAGTTCTCAAGAAGTGCAGCAAGTTTTGAAGTGTCATGAGCTCCATTCACATGTGAAGTACCAGTTTTCTCATCAAACTTGGATTGTGCTCCTAGTTCATTGCCAAAATACTTTGTTGTGTAAGCAGCAGGCCTGCCCAGGGCCTTTGCAATGTCAACCATGTTGACCAAATTGGTCTTGATGCCATTTCCACGACCTTCGATTTTTGTTATCATTTTAGGCATCTTATACCTGTAAAAGGCATCATCTTTGTTTCCGGCACCAATATTTTGCAAAGCCATTTTGTCCCTAAAAACAGGATACGATCTCTATCAAGTTAATCAGAAAGAAAGCAGCTGGTTTTCTTCAACAAGGATTTCTTCAGTATGGTGAATGTTACTACCAGAAGGAAAAGGAAGCATAAATTGGCAACCCAGAAAATGTATGTTGTATCCTTCGAGCTCAAGATGCATGCAGCCAAGTTCGTGAGCAGAATTACTATCCTTATATTTTGATGGAGGACAGTACTCTCCAAGCAACCCAATTACCAATAAAAACTGAGAGGCCTGTTCAGACATAAAAGAATCTTCGAACTTAATGCACTCCACTTTGATTGCTGCAAATGCCGCAACTTTAGCAGCCAAATACCTGCAATCATGCATTTGAGTAATTAGGAAGAACTGAAAGAATAAATGAAATATCGACATAGTATGTGCATGTGGCACAAAAACGTAAGCTTGTAAATCATAATGACTTTTAACATTGCAACAAAATACACCAAATATATTCATCTCAAAATAAACTATAATCAAATACAGGTTATTCAAAGTTGGCAATGAAAAATACTGGCAAAGAATTCCCATTTCGTACAAAATCAGAATAACTTTCATATTCCTTTCTGCTTTCAAAAATTACTTGGTTACAAAGATGATCATACTGAAGTTCAAAAAATCCAAAAACGATTTTATCTCACAAATGACAGCCCCACAAGTGTGCTAATCATATAGATTTATAAGAATTTATCATACCGTCCTATAGTTTTAGGCAATGTTTAAAAAGGCGCAATCAAATACCGGTATGTTTATCCTTCATGAGGCAAGGCGTTAACCTCAAGGCGTTTTGAGGCTTAAGTCTCACAATAAACTAAAAATGTCAAAAAAATATATATATATTAAAATTCAAAATAAGTTCATAATACATCTAAGCCCTCATTTGGTAGAAACTAAAATAATCTAAGTCAAAATCAACAATTACCCCCCGTTTGGTCCCCATTAATTTTCATTCCATTACATTTCATTTTCCTCTCTCCTATTTTCAACCACACAATCTTCCATAAAATAATATTACACGTAAATCGAAAACTCTTCATTCTTTTTCAACCACTAATTTTTCAAAAAATACTCTTCCACCCATTAATTTTTTCACAAAATGGGAGCCAAACGGGGGCTTAATTTCAACTACATATTTTATGGGTCCTATGACTTTTCAAAAGACATTTCATTAACTCTTTATCAAAATCTACTAAAAAATTGATTTTTATCCCCACCAAACAAGAGTTTAAACAATATTTGAATTTTGTAATAGAACAATTCTAAGTAAGCAAACAAACAAAACAAAAATCTATAAAGAAACTAATATTTTAGTTGCAGGGGCTAGTCGAATTCTCCAAAATTGGTGTATGAAAAAAAAAAAAATTAATTCATCAGTGGGCAGCGAGCATTCTCAAAATGGGTCTATCAGAATTTTTTTTTCTTTTAGAGGCCACAAGCCTTGAGGCGGTGCTATGAGGCATGCGACTCACGCAGCTGAGGAACGTAATCAAAAAATACCTTACAATTAGCACCTTAAGACGATTTTTGCACACTTCACTCTATCTTAAAGGCAGTTTACAATTTGGTTTTTAAAAACAACGGCTTTAGGCAAGCAAGTCTCAAACAAACTTTTGAAGCAAAATCATTTAGTTTACATGACATCTAACAGCTCAATTGTTTCACTATTGAACTTTATAGCACAGCATCATGCCCACAAGCATAGATCAGGTTCCAATATACAAAAAAACAAAAACTAAAAAATAAGCATTGCCCAAAATCAAACCACCACTAACAATTTTTGGATTTTGCTACTTGTACATAAAAATGGTACATAAACGATTACCAAAACTGGTGTGGAGGGAAAATATTTGATAAAAAAGTTGACCGTGTTTTAAACTGGCAAATAGTAAAGTGCCACATGAACATTATGCAAACTCTCGTGTAAATCTTAATGTACATGTAGCAAGGTCCACAAATTTTTTACCATATAAACTATCAATATATTTGGCGAAGCAGTACCATAATCAAATTCTTGACCATTCTACAAATCAATAGTTGCTGGAAATCTTCAAGTATTGGCTATAAAAGACTACAAGATACTAAAATTATTATAGGTAAATCCTTAAATGCAAAAAAGAAAATCTGATTTTCTCAGATTATTATTTTAGTTTCTTAATGTTTATTTAAAAGAGGATCTGAAATAACATGTTCATGAAGTTGAACCATTATCACAATTTTAAATATGCAAACAATAACTACTGATTTCAAAGACCAAATTAATTTGAAACCCGTGGATCCAATCACCAACTCAAATTTCTAATCCCAGTCATCCAACACAACATAAATCCGTATTCAATCTCAGTTTCAAGACTCGAATAATAATAATAATAATAATAATAATAATAATAATAATAATAATAATAATAATAATTTAAAAAAATTTTAAAAAATCATCGTAAATAATTACTTCTCAACTTCACTAATCAAATCACAATGTCACAAATAAAAAAAATCATCCAATCCCCGAACTCAAGTTTCTAATCTAAATCATCCAACAAAAAAATCCAGATTCGATCTCAGTTTAAGAATCAACCCACGTAGCCAAGCATAAAGATGATAATAAATAATAACCTCACAAAACCCGTCAAATCCCAACCCAAAAAACTCATCACCATAACACATTTCAACTAAATCAAAAAATAATAATAAACTCAACGGATCCAAACACAATAGCTTGATAAGAATTACCTCAGATTGATGAGTGTTGAAGGTTATAAAAGGGAGAATATAGTGAAAAATAGGTTAAGCCTGTGCGCCGAGCTGTCGTTGAGGAATACGTGAATGCGTGAAAGTGTGTGGTTGGAATGTGATATATATATAGAGAGAGAGAGAAACACGAGAAACCCTAGGCGTGAAGGATTAGGCATACACGATACGATATCCATACAATTCTTTTACGATGGTATATTCAATTGAGATTTTTAAAGACTTTGGGAGATTTTAAAAATTTTGGTGTATTTAATTGAGATTTTTAAAGACTCTCTTAAAATTTTGGTGTATTCAATAAAGACTTTTAAAAAGTCTCTATAAGTTACGAGGTATTCAATTAAAATTTTTTAGGAATCTCTACAAGTTTCAGGGTATTCAATTAAAAAATACTTTCGGGAAATTTATAATTTATTAGACTTTGGGAGACTTTTAGGTAGAGAAATATAAATAGAATTCTCAAAGGAAAATCTCCAATCCATCGNCCAAACACAATAGCTTGATAAGAATTACCTCAGATTGATGAGTGTTGAAGGTTATAAAAGGGAGAATATAGTGAAAAATAGGTGAAGCCTGTGCGCCGAGCTGTCGTTGAGGAATACGTGAATGCGTGAAAGTGTGTGGTTGGAATGTGATATATATAGAGAGAGAGAGAGAAACACGAGAAACCCTAGGCGTGAAGGATTAGGCATACACGATACGATATCCATACAATTCTTTTACGATGGTATATTCAATTGAGATTTTTAAAGACTTTGGTAGATTTTAAAATTTTTGGTGTATTTAATTGAGATTTTTAAAGACTCTCTTAAAATTTTGGTGTATTCAATAAAGACTTTTAAAAAGTCTCTATAAATTACGAGGTATTCAATTAAAACTTTTTAGGAGTCTCTACAAGTTTCAGGGTATTCAATTAAAAAAGACTTTCGGGGAATTTATAATTTATTAGACTTTGGGAGACTTTTAGGTAGAGAAATATAAATAGAATTCTCAAAGGAAAATCTCCAATCCATCGAGAGATTTCTCAATTGAAGTCGGCTCTTCTATTTCCTTCCAGGGTCTTCCCCATCTCCTTCAATCGGTAATAATTAAACTCTTTTCTTTATTGTGGTCTCTTGAAAGCCTCAAGCACTCTTGAAAATTCATAATCTGATATGGGTTTTTTCTATGGACTACCGAATTATGGAAAATCGAGATTTTCTCCCGTTTATTTATTTATTTAATTGTTATTTTCATTTTATTTTTGGGTTTGAGAGTAGATCTGACGTAAGAATGTTGTTTGTTGTAGACTAAAAATTGGACGAAGCAGACGCATCAAGATACTGTGTCCTGTGTGTTTGCAGATGGCGAATCTAAAAATCCTGTGGTGGATTCATAGAAGAAATGGCATTTGCCGATGCCCCAGGAAATGATGATTTTGGACATGGAGGGTCTGATTCTGACCATACCCTCTCCCTCTGGGGCTCCAATCCTGCTTGGTATGATAAGTAATCCTCGTCAATGCCATCGCAGTAGATTCATTTCAGACGCATGGAGTTTTAGGATGATGACTATGAAGATGGCAACGATAATAATAACGGTCAACTTGAGGGGATATGGAGCTGGATCCTGAATTAGATTCCCTAACAAGGAGGAGAAGCTCAGCTGCTGTTATCCAGCTCCTCGATGGCATTTTAAATAGAATGGTATCCGAGTTGGGAAATTCTGAGAGGGATCAAAGAGACACATATAGAAATGATATTAGGGATGGATAGGGTGTGATTTTGATTAATCCATTTAACCAAACTATTGTTGTTCGAGGTTATCATGATTCCAATAACGATTCTGTGAATCGTGCACCTATTGGCTTCTAGGTGATTATTACATAGGTCCTGGTTTAGAATTATTGCTACAGCATTTGGCAGAGAATGATGATATTTACTCGAGTTTAACTTTTTCAGCTAATGTAGCCTTCTACCTTGTTTTTTGGGAATATAGAGCAAAAGAAGTTGAGTCAAACCTTGTTTAGAGATTCTTCGAGAGTTATACATTCAATTTTTGTTTGCTACTGGACATTATTTCACAGACATGGAAAATATAATTTATTACTTTACATTTTCAATTATATGAGTTGTGGACGATTTGAATATGAAAGAAGTTGTTAAACACATTACATTATATATGTTTAATATTTTCTTGTTAAAAAATTAAAAGTATTCAAAAGTCTTTAAAAATTTCTAGTAAAAGTCTCCACAAATTCAGGAAAAACTTTTACTAATTCCTACAAAATCCATGGAAATCACTTAAAATTTCATAAAGTCCACAAAAGTCACCCACTTTAAAAAATCTTCAAAAGTCTTTAAAATTCCCAATTAAATACACCCCCCTTAGATTCACATTAAAAATTAAAACTTAAAAATTAAAAAATAATCACCGCCTTTCTTTTTCTCTTGTTTTTTCGAGAAGTGCTACAGAACGTTGTACGACAACTTGTACAATCCTCTCACGTATAAAAGATGGAGTACGTGATTAAAAAATTGCAAATCCCACGCTTATGAAAGGGCTATAATTTTTGTACCGAGCTGAGCATACAGGCCCAGCTCCTTACAGACCCCTTACAGAGTCTCACACGAGGTGAGGTTAGGATTTTTTTTTTTTTTTCAATTTTTATTGCCTCGGGACCCACATGAGGCCAACACATGAGAGGGGTCTATAAGACACCTGTGAAATGAAGCCCTGTACACAGGGCTTTACTGATAATTTTTACAGCCAACATGTACAAGTATCTTTTTCTTATTTTTCCCCTCTTCTTCCTCTTCGGATATTCTTTTATATACAAAAAATAAATTAAAAACTACTGTGTTTTGAAAATAAGAAAAACAAATATTTTACTAATGTTTATGTATTCTCCTCATTTAGCCCTATTTGATAGGGATTAAAACTTTAATTTAAGTAAAAATCAATAATAAATTTTCACAATATATTTTATAAGATTCACAACTTTTCAACTACATATTTTACCAACTTTTATCAAAAGATTTTAATCACAATCAGACATGGGCTTAATATTATTCAACTCTATTGAGCCTATTTTTGAGCCACAATCTAGAAAAAAATACATTATTCATATCAAATTAATGAAAAATATGTGGTTAAAAATAAAGAAAAGTTTTAGATTTACATATAATATTATTTTCTTGATAAATGTGTGATTAAAATGATGTCAAATCACCATTAAATGATTTATTTATTTATTTATTTTAAATAATGTGACTAAAACAAGCCCTAAATATATTATGCATTAATGTGTAATTACTGGTGTAATGTGATAGAATTTGATGAAAAACAAAATTGTAATTTTTGGTTTTCTTCTATTTGAGTTAACTAAAATTAAAATAAATTTGGCTATCGAAAATTAGAATAAAAATTAGTACATTTTGAAAACACATTTAGGTCCTGGTTACATATTCATGGCTCACTTGACATGACTTTTAAAAAGTTAAAAGAAGATTTTGTGATCCAAAAGCTGCTTTGGAGAAAGTTCTTTGGATAGTTATAAGATATTTTAGAGGAATGTTGTCGAATGTGACTTCACTTAAAAAACACTTTCAAAGTAATAAATACTTTTAAAAATTAGTTTTCAAACAAAAATTAAGGTAGATTTTTCCAGAAACTCTTCAACAGCAAGCAAAAGTCATATCAAACGAGCTCCCTTAATATAGATTTGACCTAACCTCCAGACAAATAAGGCTTTTAAAATTTTCATTTCAGGTAATTTTATTGATAGAATATCCACATCAATTTTTTTTTTCCAGTCGATAAAAGACTATTTAAAAATTTTAACATATAGGCAAAAATTTATCACTAAATCAGTGATAAAAAGGGTTAAATTCACTCATAGTCGGCCTACCTTATATTTAGTGTCATCATGACCAATGAACTTTATATTTAGTGTCATTATGGTCATCCAATTTCTTTTAATCATTTTCACTAATTTTAAAAGAGGTAAAACAGTAAGTTTGCATTATATAATCTAAAATAAATTAAAAAATAAAGATAAAAATAAAAACTTATTTAAAAAACTTCAGAGCGCAAAACTAGCAAAGCGAGCAAGTTTTGAAAGGAGGGAACTAAACCTTTTTGGAGTGAACCATAGTGGATTGTGTTCTCGCTTCGTGTGCTTTAATCACTGACACTCAATGGAAGGATAAGCAAACCTGGCCAAAGAATCATTTACTTAAAAAATAAAATAAATAAAAACTATTTTTTTTAAAAAAAGTTTTTAAAATAAAATAAAAACACATTTAAAAAAAAAAACTTACTTAGAAAAATAAAATGAAATAAAAAATTATTTTAAAAAAAGTTCCTTCAAAAAAATAAATAAATAAAATATTGTAAAAAATGTTATTTAGAAAAAAAAATAAAAATAAAAACTTATTTTTTAAAAAAAAATTAAATAAAAAGTTTTTATTCTTAAATTTTTATTTTTTATATATAATGTAAAGTTACCATTTTACTCCTTTTAAAATTAGCGAAAATGGTGAAAAAAAAGTTTGGTGACCATAGTAAAAATGTTATATGAAATTGAATGATAATGGTGAAATAAAATCAAATTAAGTGGTCATTGTAATAATAAGTAAATATTTGGATGGTCATATTGAAATAAAATCAAATTGGGTAGCTATGGCGATACTAAGTATAAATTTGGATGACTATTGACTGATTTAACCCTATAAAAATATATGATACTGACTAAAAAATCCATAAGTAACAAAATAATAACAATCTTACTACATGTACATCCTAATTTACAATTTCACTTGTAGAATTCACATTATCTTTCAAATCTTATACATTTAATTCAACCATCACAATTTTGACGCGTCACCCATCTATCAACAAGAGTGTCAAATTTAATGTACAAATAGCTTACTTCAATTAATAAGTTAGATTAATAATGAGTTTTTATCCATGACAAATCTTAAAAATATCTCAACAAATTTAATTTATCAGATAAAGTAATTAAAATATTAGTTCAAAAAAATTTATGTGGTTAACTAAAAAGTTAAAATATATTTAAGATTGCTAAATGGTAGTCTTAAAATATAATTAATTAAATTTTCCGACAAACTATTCAACATTATTGCAGTAATGGAAAATGCAAACAAAAAATAATAAAATATATAAACTTGGTGGTTGTTTAAAACAAATAAAAAGAACAAAGGTTTGTCGGTGATAACAATCATTTTCGTCAGTAATCGAAACACCATCAGTGATGAAGACGTCGTCGACAACATTATAATTGATCATTGTTATGCTTCAATCACAAACTTATCTCATTATATATATATATATAATTTGAGGATAAATTGAAAATATATTTTTATCTTCTTTTGTCATCGCACAATATTGATTAGTGAGCTAATTGTTCTATTGGCCACTGAACTTATATCTATATCTTCAATTACTCACTAAAATTTAAGATATTAAGTTTTAACCACTAAATTTTGAAGAACGTTGGATATCACTCACTGCTAGGCCTGGACAAAATTCTCAAATTGTATCGAACCAGTTCGAAGTGAACTAAACCGAGTAATTTTTCTTAAATTAAATATCCGAACAGATATCTGAATCAAGAACGGACGAGTTTGGTTCGATTCTCAATCTAGATCAAGTGTCGTATCCCCTTAATTTTTTATTTATTTATTTTAAATAAGTCAAATTATTTTATTTATTTTTAAATAAATTTGCTAACTAATTAATTTAACTTAAACCCAAAAATATGATTTTCCTATTTTTGATTGGGTTATGCTACATGTACATTATGGTGTTCATAAGGGTGTCCGTAATATACACGTGGAATTTCATGATTGAAGGGTTGATAAACAGTAGAATTTTCAACTCGTGTATATTATAGACATCCTTATGGACATCATAATGTATATGTAGAATTTTCCTTTTTAATTTCCAATCTAAATCCAACTAAATTAAATTGATCTAAATTTTACCTAAATCTATTATTCTACCGTAGTATCGTTTTTATCGTTTTGAAGAAATCGAATTGAAACTCGATTGCGTTTTGAGCTAGCTATCTTTTTTTTTATGTGATTTTAACAATCAAATCTATGAAAAACTCAACAAAGAGGGACAAAATATGCATAAATTGGATTACGTTATTTTATAAGAGCATCTCCAAGAGATTCATTATTTTTAAAGAGTATTTTTTGTGATTTGGAGAACATCTATAAATTTAGAGATTTAAAGTCTTAAAGCATTTCAGCAAACTCTTTATATTTAACAATTAATTTTATTACTCTCAAAAAATATTTTTTATTTTTCTCAATTTTTTATTTTGACTAATTTTTCTCAAGATTATTTTATTATTTTTCTACATTAAAAATTGAAACACTTTGAATGCATTTTATTATAGATAGCGAGTTTAGAGAGTCAAACACACTCTCTAAATTAAAATGTTAATTTAAAAAGTCTCTTGGAGCATTATTTTAAAAGTTAACTTTTTAAAATAGAGAACATTTCATGTTTAAAGAATTCTTAGAAATACTTTAGAGTTAAGATTGAATACGTCATTAATTGAATTAATGTAGTTTCGTAAATATTAAAAATTTTAATTATAGTACGGAACTCGAAAAGCAAATAAAATCAAACCGAAACGAATGTAACAAAACTCAAACAGTTCTATAATTAAATTTGAACTCCAACAGTTCCACTTACTAAATATGGGTTCGATTCAGTTATCTTTAGAATCGAAACTAAGCAAACCGAACCATTTTCTAGCCCTAGGTGTAACATCTGTTTAAAACATCTTATGGAATTGATAACGTGGTTAACGGAATACACACGTGGTGCCCTGTCACGTCGTTAAACTTTGAAATTGTCGAATTTTGATTACTAAACTTTGAGAAATGACTTCAATTATACACTAAATTATGAAAAACGTCTTTTATTGCTCACTAAACTTTGAGATGATTGATTTTTGGCCACTAAACAATGAAAAATATCTTCGATTGCTCAACAAACTTTGAAAAAGTCTTCTATTGCTCATTAAACCTTGAGGTGATTGAATTTTGGTCACTAAACTTTGAGATGGTCGAATTTTGGCAATTAAAGTTTAAAAAACGTCTTCTATTTCTCACAATAATTTTAGATTTAATTTAAATTCATTATTAAAATTTGAATTTAATTTAATTCTAATTATTGTATGTTTTGTTGTAAAATTCAAATATTAAAGTTTAGATTTATTTAATTTTAATAATAAATTTATTGTGTATTTCTTTTCAATTATTAGTCACATCATTTGCACAATTTTGCAAGCGTTGTCTATCGTAATATTTAAATTTTATAATGAAATATACAATAATTTTATTATTAAATTAAGTTGAATTAAATCTAAATTATAATATTTGAAGTTTCCAACGAAACAAAAATAAGCATTTGTTTGGTGAGGATTAGAATAAGACTTTTAGTATATTTTGATAAAAATTGATGGAATGTATGATTAAAAAGTCGTAGATCCCATAAAATACGTGGTTAAAATTAACTATTGAATTTGAGTTTGATAAAAATGTAAATTTAATTTCTATCAAACACGAGTTAAATTTATTGTTAGAATTAAATTAAATTCAAATTTAACAACGAAACTTAAATAAATCCAAATTTACTGTGAGCAATAGAAAATAGTTTTCAAAATATATTGGCTAAAATTCCACAATCTCAAAGTTTAATAGTCAAAACCCGACCACCCAAAAGTTTAGTGAGTAATAGAATGTGTCTTTCAAAGTTTAGTGAGCAACCAGAAACAATTTTCAAAATTTAGTAATCAAAATTAAACCATCTCAAAGTTCAGCTGCCAAAATTCAACTACCTTAAAGTTTTGTGAGCAATAAAGATGTTTTTCAAAATTTAGTGCACACTTGAAAAGGTTTTCCAAATTTTAGCAATCAAAATTCCACTATCTCAAAGTTTAACGACGTGACAAGTAAAACGTGCATTCCATCAATCATGTCACCAATTCCGTTAAAGGTTTTAAAACGAATGTTATACCAATGAGTAACATCGAACGTTTTTCAATATTTAGTGACCAAAACTCAACACTTAAAACGTAGTGACATCTTAAAATTTAGCGAATAAATAAAGACAGATACATAAGTTCGCCTACCATTGGAAAAATTAACTCGTCAAATGTTGACATCATGATTTATTGTTTTCACTTTAGGGCTGATAAAAATATTTCTGAAGGATTGAATGGTTTTGTACTTTTGAGTTACAAACAAACAAACAGATACAGAAAACATCTTTTCTCGAAGAAGCAGCAATAACAGTATCCAAGAAAATAAGTATTGCTAACTCCGTACCAGCAACCGCATTATATGACTCCTTTTGGAAAACAAAGTATAAACAATACCAACAAGCCAAGAAAATAAAATTTACTCGATAGCAAAACTACCGATTTTGAAACAAACAAGAAAATAATCCACACCAGCATTAATAACAATCACACGACGGTACCATGTTCATAACAATTATTAGACACTCGAAAATATATTAAAACCATAGTTTCTCACGAATGCTGCATATAGTAGACGTCTGGACATAATGTCTTGAAACTTATTGCAAGTACAAACTAGCTTTTCCTCAAGAAAACGCATGATCATAAAGTGGGAGCCAAACGTGATCTTTATACGATAAAGTCACGAAAGCTGTAAATCTTCATAAGCCTATTCGATTGGGCAATTTCCATCGCTGTATGTGACCTCCAGAAGGGAAAAGAAAACACCATCAGAATATTGAATTTTCCAAGTAACATGTGGATGGAGCAAGGATTTTGAGCATGTCTGGCTAAGCTTAAAAGTAGAAATACTTCTACAAGCTTATTTTGGATCTAGAAAACAAAATGCTTAGCCAAACACACTCTTAAATAACAGCACGAGTCATATGTAGAATATGTTTCATGTTACTAACCTTAATAAATTCCTTCAAATTTTTTGGATGACATCGTCTGAGGCACGGTGAAGCGCGAGCCCTCGCGCTCTGGTGCAGGTGCCTCCCACTCCACTCCTGCACCATAATTGGTCAAGTTGGCTGATTGCTATTCAGAATCATCGTAAATTTCTCCATCATCAGAAAGATCATCGTAAGCTCGGACATCCAACTGGTAACGGAGGATTCCTCCAATTCCTCCAAAACCCCTGCAAAACTGAGATCCCTCTTGTGATTTGTTTGTTACAAACTCGAGTGTGCAACCGAATCGCTTATACTCTTCAGCGAACCATTCGAGCAGTGACCTCTTATCCTGAGTTTCCATTTCTGCATTCGTGACCGGATCTCGGAAGTTGCTTTGATTGGACTCCTGCTCCTTGTTCATGTGCTTTATGACAACTTCACCGGTCGAGCTATTCTTAAGAACGTACCTAGTCATATCCAGATTTTCCCACACAATAAGAGTTTCAACAGCACCCATTTCAAGAACTTTCAATGTATCATCAACACCAAAAACATACTTGCCAGTATCCTGACTAATCTCCTCAAAGTACTTGCCTATTAACTTCTTCTCTTGTATAAATTTCACATTGGATAGGATCTCAGCAGAAAGTTCAATCGCCTGGTTGAAGCCATTTTCACCTCCATATGAAACATCTGCTACATTCAAAATCTTCGCTTGAAGGCGAGGATCAAACATATCAGACTGACTTAGCTCGGTCTTGAAATCAGCGGATCCAGCAAGAATTAGTCCTGACACATTCGGTTGGCTGGTCTGAGGATTGATGAAAAATTGGGTGGCAAGCTCTGCCGTCTTCCTTACATAGTTGTGGCGCTTCTCCATTCGCAGACGAGCAAACCGCAAAGCTGATTGTCCTCCTCTTCCATGTTTCTTAGGAAGGTCCACAGTGAATTTATGAAGAATCTCTCTGGTATTGCCACTCAATGTCCCAAAAAGCGTCCCATTCCCATCCATAACAATAAAGCCAAACTTGTCATCAGACTCTAAAAGTTCATTCAGCGCTTCAGTGTGGAACTTGTTGTCACAGAGGTAGAGTGAAGCGTTGATAGGCCTAAACGGCTCAAAGTCAATTGTGACTTTCTTTTCCTTTCCATCTTCAGTAACAATGGTTCCAGTGTAGAGCACGAGTCCATTTGGAGGCACTTTATTGTATAATTTCAGTCTCTGTTGAGCAGATGTAATTGCACCCAGAACAGACTGACGATTCACTCTGCTTTTGATGTTAGATGCAGTTCCGAATTCATCTCCAAGCATTTTGGTAACACGAGCTATTTGATCACGTGGAGGCATGATGAGAGAAATCATACTGGTACCATTGCCTCGTGCAGCTTCTAGTGCCTTGATAAGCTTCTTGATTTTCCATATCTCGATGTTCTTATCAGTTTCATGACCATCAGCCATTGCTTTGAATTATAAGAATAAGCTGCAAAAAGTTTTGAAAAGAAATGCAAGGAAAAATATTAATGGGGACACTTCAAAAAAAATAAAAAATAAATAAAAAAAATACACAACTGGAAGAGACAACAGCAGATACCATCCAAAAAGCAAACAGATGCATACAAAATATTAAATACTAGCAAATATTATGCCACGGAGTCAAATTTTAATATGTGGCCTGAGAGCAGAAAGTCGTACGCCATATGCAATCATTAGAGAAAGCATATCTAGTTCAATTATCCAAACCATAGATATTTCAATCCGTGCCTTGATCAGTTAAAAAATAAAACAACTTAATAAACAACGCTAAGCTCTTCAAGGATATACCCACTCATGTTTAAGAAAAAGAGAGTACAGAGGACTGAAACTAAAAAAACACAAATCCATAAAATAAATACAGGAAAAGTAGAGAATTACCGAATTGGCCATAGATAAAAACACAGAACTTTTGTTGTCAAGAACTAGTAGTCAAATGTTAGCGAAATGTTTCTATATGTCTGCAGTTTGAAGACAAACGCTTGCATATATTCAGATAACGAAACAAAATAATCAGTAGAGCCTTCCATCGAAGAATCTGCAGTTCTTGAATGCACTTTCAAATTCTTTAATTGCCATGTCATGCAACTTAAAACTTGCCAACTAGGATGTAGCAAAATTATCCCGTAAATGCACAGCTACTCCACTTAATAAAATTTATGGAACAATCATCACCTCGAAAAGGAAAAGGAAGAGAACAACAATGGGACCAAAATGACAAGAAGGACTATGTATCAGAACAGTACAAAGTGCAAAGTAATAAATCCAGCCCAATGGACATTTGAATGCTAAACATTGTCCACTTTAATGAAAACTATACAACCGAGTATCTCTTGTGAAATTTTCCCAACAGTTCTGTGTTCATCAGTCTTCCCAGGCATTTTAAAGAAAAACATATTAATAAATTGTATTGTTTATCAATTATTATCCAATAAAATAAACAGTGTTTCTTTGCATCGAACTACTTTATTGACGAATCCAACCGTCAGACCCACTTTTAAACCTCTGCAAAAGTTTGTGCATTGAAAAAACAAAACAAAAAAACAAAAACAAAACAAAACAAAATTTTATGGAGAATCTTCATTCGTGTAAATATGAGATGTGCAAACAATTGACCAAGTTTCAACCCCACAAGAATTTGAATTCATATCCCTATAATTATTTTCACGATTTTCATATATTCTTAGGAATCAAAACACACAGGTTAAAAACGTGCATCCTAAGTATTAAAGAGGAACTGGAGTTAACTAAAAATTCACAAAAATGAATCAAAAACAGGAGACAACAAATAGGGTTCTTGGTGATTTCCTTTATTAGATCTTATCATCCAATCAACATATGAAAAATAAAAAAGCCGCAAATAAATGGTTAAATCAGTTGATAATTCACATTGGAAGACACGCAAAACTGTTGATAAATCAATAAACATACATAAAAGACAGAAAACATACCGATCTATCAAAATTTCGTATACAAAAAATTTAAAAAAATAAAAAAGAATCATATTATCGAATTTGAATGGTTTATTTCTAGATAATTAAAGCATTAATACAGGAAAAAATCGACGTACCTTTGAGGATGATGACAGAAAAATAAAAGCAACTCGCCGTCGGAAATGTACGTGTTTCTATATAGAAGAGAGAGGGAGAGAGAGGGAGAGAGAGGCAAAAAGTGGTTGATTCCAGTACAGACACTTCAGATTTTTTTTCCACGGCAAGGGTTATGTTTGGCTCATCTTATACAGTTTACGCACACGAGTTACTTAAGTGAACGAGAAGTTTCGAAATAAATTAATTGATCTGATTTTATTATTTTTAAACTAAGACATTCGAGAAAGTATGAATAATTTCAAAATAAAAAAATGTGAGTAAATAGAAAATTATAGAAAATAATAATAATAATAATAATAATTCAAGGATTAAATGAGGAATCTGGAACTTTCTATTTATATATAGGATTTGCTAGAGTAGATTTGAAAAGTTCTAGACCAAATTGCAATTTTCCAATTTTTTGAAAACTATAGTGTAAATATTAAAATTTTGAAATTAGACGGTAATAGTTATTTATGAATCAAGTTATAGTAAGAGGAAATTGTAAAAATGTCAACTTTTATACGATCATTTGCAAAAATGTTCAAAATTTGTTCAATACCCATTTTACTATAATTTAGACCAAAATGCTCTCATTAGCAATTTTAAATTCCACGACGAGGACATGAATTTCATAATAATAGTCAATAATTACTTGACACATAACGTATACTACTATTAAAAAAGTACCACGTCAATCATGCATTAAATACTCATTTCTCCCCATAAGTGGTTAAAAAATTATTTAAGAAATATTCAAAATTATTCTTAAAATGTCAAGAACCTTAAAAATGACGAAAACTTCTATGTTCGGAACGAAATCTACTCTAGACAAATGAAATGTCAAGTGTCCCAATAAATAAGGTCCAAATGTCGATAACAACTTATAAAATATTGAAAACGTAATAAAATGTAAATAACAACAGCTATTAAACAAAACTTATCAATAAAAACAAGATTTCAAAAAAATTTACCTTCTATTGACAATTGTATAGAGGGCCTAATCAACTCGCAAATTTGAATAAGATTAAATTTCTTGAAATGAAATTATATGGGTTTCTTATAAATTGGAAACATTTAGCCTTTTTTTTTTCTTTTCTTTTTTTTTTTTTAGCGTTAATGGTTTTTGGCTTGTACTTGGTGTCCATAATTTGGGTATATGGGGGTGTCTACACCCCCTCACATTGGGTGGGATCCGTGAGAGGTGGGCTGCACCCCATGTGAAGGTGTGGACACCCCTATATACATATTTTATGTACACTAAAACTTATCCACAGTTTTTTCTATATCATCCTTATCATTTTTTTTTTCAAAATTATTGGTCATTATCCAATAAATCCATTAAGTACTAGCTAGGCATTGAAACTATTTTTTTTCCTTGAAATTCGTGACAATTTAAAAAAAAAATTTGCTTCATTTTTTTATTAAAGTTATGATAGACAACTTGGTATCAAATTTGGTCATTTTGTAAGGGTTATTAACATTAGACGCTTTTCAATTGATAAGCAAGAAATTTGACATTTTTGTAAATTCACAGTGTTTGAAGTCCCTTTTTTTTTTCTTTTTATTAAATAGAAACTTTGATTGATTTGTACAAATGTTGACTATTCTCATCAATAAAGATACTTGGTTGGCTAAAATTTTGTCTAATGGATATATAGTTGGAGAGATGAAAAAACCAATAAGAGGAAATTTCATTGGGTATCAAAAATTGGGTTTGCTTTATCAAAATTATCACCTTTTAAATTTGCTATCAAAAATATCAATTTATGACATTTTTGCCCCTCTGAAATATTTGAATACCAAACTTGTGTTATGTTTATTGTGTCAGAATTGAAAATCTGAATTGACGCGAGACGAAAGAAAATGCAATTGCAAACCTAATTTTTCCAATTTTTACTTCTCCATTTCCCTCTCGTCTCTGCCTTTCACATTCTCACGCCCACCGCGTTTGTGTCACTCGTCGGCTCCCTTATTTTCTGGTCAAATCGCCTCATCGATCGTCGGTGAGATCACTCATCCTTGCTGCCTCTAGACACCGGCTTTGAAGATTTTGGAAATCTGTGGTTCAGTTTTTTCTTGCCGCCGATGCTGACCCACAGCCTCTCCGGTCTCTGCCACTGGCCCACTGCACCGTCTCTATGACAACAGACTCCGTGAGTCCGTGACTCGTGAGCCTCCTGCCTCTCTCTCTCTCTCTCTGTATTTTTTGTTTTTTTTTGCGATTTTTGTTCCTTTATTTCATTTTTTGACTTATCATTTATGAGTTATGATTGATGTTTTATTTTCACTTTTCTGTGATATGTGGAATGCGTTTTGCATATATCTATTACACATTTATGATTGACAAACAATTTTGAAGCAAGTGCAATTAAGTGGTTAAAAAAGTTTCACATGGTATTTGGATTTCGAATTTCAATTTTCAGTGTTATGAAATGCTTTCTAAAATAATTCAGTATTCTTACTGATCCCTACTAAACTTATCTTCAGTTGGTCATGATATGTTGCTTAATCGTCGATAAAATCATTGTTTGATTCTCTATTAGGATGTAAAGATAATATTCATAAAGTGTATCTTGATGAAACTGTTGTATTTCTTTTAATGTTTTAATAGGTGATGGTGACTGGGTCTTGTTCACTTCTAAATACACTGCATTTACGTATGGCTGTGTGCTCGTTAAACTTCGTCTATATAAGTAGTTGAGAAAAGGAGAAAGATTAAGTGGGGTGTCCTCAATATAGAGTTTGATGGATTTTAAAACTCCATATAAATTGAGGTGTCCTCGATTACTAGTTGATTTAAAAGGATTTCGTTAATTAGATAGAATTTGATGGATTTTGAAAGATTTCAAGCCATAAATATAAATACAAAAAATGTGGAACACTTTTATCCCAATCGAGGACATACAATTCATTACCTCTGTTTTTGAATCAAAATTGTGCAAACCGACATTTCTTCTTTGGCTCTTCCGTTCCTTAAGAATGTGTCTTTGACACTTCTTGCATGGCAACGTCTGACATAATGTACTCCCTCACTTAAGGATTTTTCAGTTCAGACTCGTGTATGTAACATATTATATATGGATCAATACAATCATTTTTCTTTAATTGGTTTTGAATGCCACAAGTATGGTTTATTTTTTATCTCCTTTTGCTCTCAATTGTCTTGTACTGTCAATTTTAATCCCTTATATTGTGTTTGCAAGAGGCGATGATGTAATTCAGAGGGATGATAAAATTAGCTTGTCATTGTTGAAGAATTTGAGAGAGCATTGCACAAGGTAATTATTAAATCTGAATACACGAGTCTGTCGCAAATTAAAAAATTTCCCTGTAGTCATGTGGAATATAGGTTTTTACCAATTAGAGTTCTCCATTTCCATTCGGTCATAGTTTCAATTTTCTAGTTGCTGATAACTTATTCTTTTTAACCCCTCAAACTCTTGCAAATCTCAGCCATCTGAAGCAGAGCGTTTTGTTCTAACATGCTAAGAAAGAATGATTTTTATATTTTATATGCTTGTTTATTTATTAATCTTTTGACTATTTGTTGACAACTGTAGCATAATCAATATATACTTAATTTCGTGTCACTGAAAGTACCAAGCAGATTATGTTTCTTATTGGTATAATATTAGTTAGGGAGCAATCGATACCTTTCAGTGGTCGACTTATTTGTACAGTGTCCGAAGTTCATTTGTTGTTCTGATGGCACCAATAAGTCTGGGGTTATCTTAAGGATCTAACAGTAATATGTCAGTGTCAGTGCTTTATCTGCTACTGGTCCTTTCTTTCCCCCATATGTTGTTTTTCACACTTAGTTTATTTGTTGAGGCCAGGCCATATGATTTGATGATAAAGAAATTTAGATAGACAGATTCACATATTTGGCCACTATGAAATAAAAGGACGGTTTACATGGTTTTTCCTCTATTTATTAATATATACTGTGTAATAGTTGTGATACTTATCTGTTTATTATGGCCTTTTGGGATTTGATGTTATTGACTGCTAACTTATCGGATTAATATTGTACTTATTTCATGCGCATAAACGTGAGTATGGTATTGAAGTTCCTAGCTTTAGGTAAACAAAACTGGAAGTTGAGGATTTGTTATTTTTTGTTTAGTTGTGTTTGATTTACGTATAGTTTTCTTGGCAATGGTCATTTTTTAATGTATTGACTCATCAAACTCATCAAAAGGAGTAGTTTCTTTTGATGTATAATTTTTTGTAACCAGCCTGGAGATTGAACAATATTTTTAGAGGTTTTATGGCTTGAACAAGGTTTGAACGTTTGTAATGCATAATTTCTTGTTTCCTGGAAGAATAACCAATTCTTTTAGAGCTTTTATGGCATGAACAAGATTTATACTTTTATGACATTCATTTGCAAATGTCACTGCAGTATCAGAGCAAGCAAGTTGATGAACTCTCTCGCAACCTGGCGAGCATAGAAATTTCAACGTTTTTCCATTCTCCAGATATTCTTTGTTGCCTCCTCAAGCTCAGGAGAGGTATGTTTGATACATTTTTATCGCAATTATAATACTTATCTTTCTGTACAATTTTATGTAAAGTACTATTAAGAAATTTTTACTTTGTTGTTTTATGATACAATATTAGACTTATAATAATTAGAAATACTTATAAATTTAGGTGTCCTCGATTATTAGTTGATTTAAAAGGATTTCGTTAATTAGATAGAATTTGATGGATTTTGAAAGATTTCAAGCCATAAATATAAATACAAAAAATGTGGAACACTTTTATCCCAACCCTAAAAATTTGAAGACTTTTCTCGCTTCTCTACAGATTTGTCGCCCTCTCTCCCTCTCCCTTCCCCCCACAGTCGCTATTTGTCAAGTAAGGTGGAATGACGTAAATTGATTACACATGAATAAGCTCTTTGACAATGACATAACTTTTGAATTTCAGAAGTTTTGAGTGTTTACAGTTGGAAATGTGAGTTGATTAATTTACATTTTCCAGGCACAGTGGCCAATGTGAAATTGGCGTAGAAGGAGGCTCAAGGTGTTGCTGAGAAGAGGAAAGGAAGAAGAGGGCAGGGAATTGCGTGAGTGCTTCGAGCTATTTTGTGCTTCCTAATATTAGATATGTTTTGCTTACTATAGTTTTGTCTTGAATTGCTATTGTCTTAGTCAGAGCTGGTGTTTTGGCTTAGCATATTTGCGCGTTGTTGTCTTCAATTGATATTGTCTTGAATTGCTATTGTCTAACTCAGAGCTGTTGTTTTATAGTCTGGATATGGCCGTTGAGGTGTACTTATCGTATTTGCACATTGACAACTGTATCATGCACTACTTCCAAAATGTACACAATGTTTTACACTATCACTCTCCATGCCTATCCTTCGACATGAAGTGTTAACCTTCCTACATACATGACTCTTAAATCAATTACCACCGAAGTGTCGTTCCCGACAGTTCGCAACAGAAAATCTCGACAGATGGAATAATCGACAGATGAACTGTCGTTCCCGACAGTTAGCCTCAGTAAGTCTCAACAGATGAGCCTGTCCACCGATGAACTATCGGGAACGACAGTTCATTTGTTCCCTAGTTATGCAAGTTGAAATTTGGTTTCGACAGTGCACGTAAGTTTCGCATTAAAAATACTGTTATACTATCATGTCACGATTTTGTTCATTGATCCATCGTTGCAACATCGTACGTGTGTTTCGCATTACTATTACTCAAATGTATGATCTCACGATTTGTTTATTGGTGCCAACATTGCATGTGTGCTTTTGCATTAACATAATTGCAATGCTATGATCTGGACATTTGTTGATTGATTCGTCATTGTACCTTGTTCGTCTAAATATGGTTCAATTATTTCCGTCCCGACGTGTCGTGTGTCTTCAAATACTACCATCTGACGTATTAAATTTATGTTAAACTGCGGGAGGGTGCATGGATTTTGAATATCTAGTTCCAAAGAATGCGCGGTTGAGGGCCTACATCTTACAGATAAGCAATCTACGGTACGTGAAGACAATCCTGGAGCATTTCGATGACTGGTAGCGTACGGACTTCCGTAACTCATGCCTAGGGTTCTTATTCGAGGTTCGAGATCCCCAATTCTCAGCCCAACTAATCTAGCAGCTCATTTTTCCCTGCATACGAACTGAAAAGGCCTGCGAAATATAGTTTAAAGTGCAAGGCCACTTAGCCAGGTTTGGCCTACAAGAGTATGCTCTCGTCACGGGTTTAATGTGTGGTCCTCTTACAGATAACGCCACGATGGACCGAGTTCTACAAAAGAAGAGGTTGAAGGATAAATACTTCAAATCAACGGACAGAATTTCATGTGGCGAACTTGAGAAGGCATTTCTTCGGCCATCGACGCCCAGGGCAGATCGGTACAAGCTCGGGCTTGCTCTAATCATCGAAAGAGTGTTCAATGGTCCGGATAGCCATACCGGTATTGAACTTCCCATGCTGTCGATCGTGGACGATCTGGAAATGTTCTATTCTTATCCTTGGGTAGAGTATCGTACATTCGTCTAATAAGGGGCTTCCGACACAATCTGGGATGAAAATTTGTAGATGCCACAAAGAAGAAGGAGAATGCGGTTACTTATACAGTTCACGGCTTCCCCATTGCCATACAGGTACTACACACAAATTTTGTACAACGTATTCATTATTTCATCAGAAATGTATTGTCATTGGTTCCTTTAATGTTCAACTCACAGTTACTATCTGCTTTAACAGATCTGGGCATTCGAGGCAATGCCAGAATTTGGGGATCGGTTTGCTCGATGATTGGGTCATCAATTCCAACGACTTCTGAGTTGGACGTGTACTAAACAGCCGCAGCAACGGACGTATGATGCATTCTTCAAGAACATTAAGGTATTGGATTGCGTTTTATGCACGCGATCTGCATGTGTCATTACTCGTTACATTTTTGGTGACACACAGTTCCTTTATGTTGTAGCTGCACGTGTTCGCGACGCTTTGTCCCACCGAAGTCAAGCTTGGGTAACCATGTATCTCCACCTTCCTGCCGTTTGAAGACCGTACTGTACCTGCGTTAGACGAGGTTGCAAGG
The DNA here is from genome assembly GCF_002742605.1 of Olea europaea var. sylvestris. Classification (NCBI taxonomy): domain Eukaryota; kingdom Viridiplantae; phylum Streptophyta; class Magnoliopsida; order Lamiales; family Oleaceae; genus Olea; species Olea europaea. Next base: position 16,936,696 of record NC_036247.1, on the reverse strand, counting down.
GACATTATCCCTGCACAACTTCACCCAGATCCTTTGGCCAGTGGGGAAAATGTTGGAAACTCGAGGGGGGAGTGCGCAATGGTTTCCAGTGGAGGAGGCTCTAAGGACGATGATGAGTCGGGCGACAGTGAGGACGAGGGAGCCGGTGAAGAGACCGGAGGTGATAAGAGTGGAGACAGCAATAGAGAGGCCTCGGACGAGAGGGATAGTGAGGACAGTGAGGATGACCACACTCGTACACCACAGACTGGGACATATTCATCTTCCCCCATGCGCAAACGTACTTCTCCCATTCATGTACCCTCCATATCTTAGTACGACAAGGTCAAACCTCTGGTGTGAGCCTCACGAGAGATGAGGTGGAGGAACTATTGCTCGATCAAAGAATGCTCATCGAAATTCGCCTCTGCACAGTGAAGCTTGAGATCATGCAGCACGTGACCAATGAATTTGTGAAGGTCAGGGACTTCATTTCTACCCTCGTCTCCCCCAGCTCCCTCTAGAATTACTCCACCTACGGCTCAGGCGGCAAACGAGCCCACCATTTTAGCTACTTCAGTGCATGGTATGTGTACTGCATTTAAATTTTTATCTACTATATGTTACTTATGTTTGCTGACATTGAGTACACATGGGATTTGTGACTTAAACGGAAATGGAGGCGAGACCGACCCTATCTCGGAATGTGCGAAATCGCAAGGTATGTGCATCAATTACTATGGATACATTTTCATGTCATCTTTACTATTTGATACTAGCAAATAGGAAACCCCCTTATGTTTTTGCAAATGTTGTTTTATAGTGCATGGAAGAGGCTTCTCCCCATTGCCGATCGATCATGAGGAAGATATGGACAAGGAAATGTAAGAGCGGAACGGTACGTGTCTTAAGTAACGCATAATATTTGATTTCGTACTTAGGTCTCACCTCATTCGAAAGTGTGTCTACTGTAAACCCTGAACGACATGCAGTTTCTAATATTGGGTATGTTGGTACTCATGCGTAGGTGGAGCCGACATGGAATTCGAACCAGCACTGAACGGTGATGACGACGAAGTAGCTTCTGGTGGTTCGGGGAAACGTGAGGACGATGGTGTTGCGTCCCCTACTGGTGTAGCGGAGGCGGATGGTACGTACACTACGGTGGATTACTTCTATTTCACTGCTTAGAGTAATGCGTAATATTTGGATCATTTACTTACGTATGACCTCATGCACTAGTATGTATTCTCGACTGTTTTAAGTATACAGTGTTACTAATATTTCATCGCATGTTAATTTCATACTAGGTGGACGCGGCATGGATTCTGAACCAGGAAAAAACAGTCACGATGATGAAGTGCCTTCCGATGGTTCGGGGAACCGCTCGGACAAACCTATTGCGTCCGCTAGTGGCGTAGCGGAGGTGGATAGTAAGTACATTGCGGTGAAGAACTCATCATGTCACCCTAACCCAAATTCGTGATTCAAATGGATGAAGTGCTAATTAAAGTGAAATTGTTTTGTAGGCGGTGCGACAAACATGCTGGGGGAGGCCAGCATACCCGTGCAATGGCACAGTGAAGCTTGAGATCATGCAGCACGTGACCAATGAATTTGTGAAGGTCAGGGACTTCATTTCTACCCTCGTCTCCCCCAGCTCCCTCTAGAATTACTCCACCTACGGCTCAGGCGGCAAACGAGCCCACCATTTTAGCTACTTCAGTGCATGGTATGTGTACTGCATTTAAATTTTTATCTACTATATGTTACTTATGTTTGCTGACATTGAGTACACATGGGATTTGTGACTTAAACGGAAATGGAGGCGAGACCGACCCTATCTCGGAATGTGCGGAATCGCAAGGTATGTGCATCAATTACTATGGATACATTTTCATGTCTTCTTTACTATTTGATACTAGCAAATACGTAACCCCCTTACGTTTTTGTAATTGTTGTTTTTGTAGTGCATGGAAGAGGCTTCTCCCCATTGCCGATCGATCATGAGGAAGATATGGACAAGGAAATGTAAGAGCGGAACGGTACGTGTCTTAAGTAACGCATAATATTTGATTTCGTACTTAGGCCTCACCTCATTCGAAAGTGTGTCTACTGTAAACCCTGAACGACATGCGGTTTCTAATATTGGGTATGTTGGTACTCATGCGTAGGTGGAGACGGCATGGAATTCGAACCAGCACTGAACGGTGATGACGACGAAGTAGCTTCTGGTGGTTCGGGGAAACGTGAGGACGATGGTGTTGCGTCCCCTACTGGTGTAGCGGAGGCGGATGGTACGTACACTACGGTGGATTACTTCTATTTCACTGCTTAGAGTAATGCGTAATATTTGGATCATTTACTTACGTATGACCTCATGCACTAGTATGTATTCTCGACTGTTTTAAGTATACAGTGTTACTAATATTTCATCGCATGTTAATTTCATACTAGGTGGACGCGGCATGGATTCTGAACCAGGAAAAAACAGTCACGATGATGAAGTGCCTTCCGATGGTTCGGGGAACCGCTCGGACAAACCTATTGCGTCCGCTAGTGGCGTAGCGGAGGTGGATAGTAAGTACATTGCGGTGAAGAACTCATCATGTCACCCTAACCCAAATTCGTGATTCAAATGGATGAAGTGCTAATTAAAGTGAAATTGTTTTGTAGGCGGTGCGACAAACATGCTGGGGGAGGCCAGCATACCCGTGCAATGCAATGACCCACCCATCACAAAGAGGCGATGATCGACACTCGTCCGACGTCCTGCTGTATCTACAAAGACTCCGTACACCAGGGGGAGGGCAAAGAGAGTGAAGAAATAAGGTATTGTTGGCGAAACATTTACATGATTTGAAGTTTGTGTGGACTTCGTCTTTGCGTAGTCGTACGTTTCTGTTATTCCAAACGAGCATGTCGAATAGTTCCATTTCAATTGCATGGTTCTTGGAAGACAATTGTATGGTTCTTGGAAGAGAATTTTCTAAGTATTTGTATTTGTATATGAAATTCACTGGATTGGATGTTGTGCTACTGATTGCTTGTGAATTGGGTTGGATGACCGAATGAGATTAGTTTTGTGGGTTAATGTGGGTTATTATGAGTTCTTGATCTCGGAAATAATCAATTTTTGGGTGCAATTCCTGAGTTTTTAGGAGAAATGAACAACCTCACATCTCAGTTTCTTGGTGGGCCGTGGGAGTTCAATATACTGGTAATATTTATTAGCTGTAATATTTATACTGGGAATGTATCTATATGTTTCATGAGGCTTGCCAATTTTAGCACTCCAATTTTGAATAACAAAGGTTATAATTTTAAATTTTAGCTTCCACTCTTTGCATTGGATTATGGATTTTATTATACTTCAGCATTGCAGTCTTGTGGAGTAATTTCTAGTTTGCTGAGGTTTTTTCTTTTTTTTTCGCAAAGTCAAACCCTACCAACCCGATCGAAGCTTGATTGGGTTGGGTTGAAACACACAAATGGGTTGGGTTGGGTTGATTTTTTACCAAACCAACCGTAATGTTCGGATCACATGCAATTCAAAGATATTATTGTTGGAGTTGCTCATGTTCACTTCAATATCTGTCATACCGTAAATCGTCAATCATGATTCATTCTCCATAATGTTTGGATCACATGCAATGCAAAGATATTATTGTGGCACTTCTTTATGTATGTAAGAGTACCGTCGTGTCGTTATTTGTTTAGTTGACTATTCTTGTCGAACATGCTGTATATTTGCGTTTACCAAATTAACTTCCATGATAACTTTGATCTCATTATATCATTTTTGGTTATTGAAGTGCAGATGACAGTGCATGAAGATGCCTCAACCCCATCCACGGTCACTGCATCGCAACTTGGAGTTCACGTACGGTGCTTGAAAGGGGTGAACGTTGTATGAACAAATTTTATGTTATTGGTTGCGATGATTTTAGTATAAACAGGTCCAAATTCAGTTACACTTTTGCTTGCCAAGCTCGTCCATGTAATTGTTTATGGTTGCAATTAATGTTGTATAAACCCGGTACGCAGGCGCACATGGATGATCCTCGATTTTTGTACATCATGTCTGAATGTGTTATATCAGAAGTACTTGTACAAAGCTGTCATTTGTTGCTCTTTATGCAAGCGCGTGTGAGTATAAATTATGTATTTCGGAATTTCCACTAACTCGAGAGTATGCAGTGTAGTTCGATGCGTCATCTAAAAGACAATAATTTCGGAATCTCGTGAATACATTATGATTTTCATTTTTGAAATGAGTAAAAAATAAGTAACATCATAGCACAATTCATTTAAGTTGTATTTCATGTAATGTTATAACAAATACATGCAGCAACATGAAAAAAATCTTACACATGGGTGTTAAATTGAAAAGTTTTTTCTCAATTTCTAGAAGGAGCACCACATTCAAAAACTGAAAATGGAATTGAAAACTGTGCTTAGCTCATTTTTAGTCATTGTCAGAATAATTCAATAGTCATAACTCACATTGGTACTAATCTTCCAACCCCAACCACCATTTAAGGACATATCCTAGGGATTTAAGTATAATTAGACTATCATCCATCACATAGTTGTCTATCAGATTTTAATTGTATGGGGCTTGATGGTTGGGGCACTAAATGAGCTTCAATGCATCTCTCCAAAAAATCTACTATTTATAGCATGGTAAGTCCACATTATCATTGACGCCTGAAATATTTACACTTGAAAATTCATGTTGCAGTCTCTACGTTTACTCCTTAACAGGATCAGTAAATATTTTCATATCAAAACAATGGCATCATCGACAGGAAGCAATGAATCATTCAAGCATGAGGAGCTGCTACCAACACCCGGTTCGTCCCCACTATGTCCCATCGTCATTGCTTCGGACGATGACGAAGTGAGTTTTGAACGTGGTACGAGAGCCACATCCGTTGTTCATTTTCTGAACCTCGACGATGTTGCAAGTCAGGCTTCCCAGAGTCCGAAGATCGTGCTTGATTGGGTCGTCCCACTGATGGTTCCGGTGGAAGTTGAGTCTGACGATAACGCGTGGTTGGCTCATGTTCCATCTCCCGAGATCATTGTGATTAGCTCCGATGACTCTGAACAAGATGGTTCGAGTGTGGACAATCAATGAAGTGGCTAGTATGGGTATGTGGTGCATATGAAATAATGTATAGTTCGTAGGGATAGATTTGGTAACATAGTTCGACAATGGTGACCATGAGCACCTCCATTGTCTACGTACTGTTTTCTTCATATTTTGGTAGATTTTGATATTGGACCTACTATGAACAAGGACAGAAACAATCTATCGGGAACGGCATGTAGACTGTCGGGAATGACAGATTAACTGTCGGGATGTAAGAGCATAGGTTCATTTGTGTACGTATGAAACTTGTTTTCCCCTGTATGGATTCCTTGTTTATTGAAAATTGACGTACCCTCGAATGAATAAGTTCACTGTATTGACAACGTAGGTTGGTCGGGATTACTTGGTTCGGGCTTAACACATGTACTTGGAAGCATCGAAAAATAAGTTATTTTTAAAATTCCTTGTAGGTGGAGTTAGGTGTCTATATGTACGTGGTGTCTTATGAATAAGTCCGTATGGAAAAAGTACTAATCAGGTCAGCCCTAAATTATCCTTGAAACATACCTTTTTGTTTGTTGCTAAATTAGAAGACGATGTCTGCTGTTAAGAAACGATAATGAAATGTAAAAGAAATGTTATGATTCAAAATATCTGTGTAAGTAGAGAGTTGAATGGGTAACATTGTAGTCATGCAGGCATAAATATTTCGGACAAGTCATATTATATACTCTATAACCAACTGTCGGGATTGACACTTTAACTGTCGAGATGTTCTGAAGGGATATCAACTACAATGTCTTCTAACTAGTTGGGATCATACGAAACACTAATGTCAGCAAACAAACGACAATGATAACAAAATGAGAACATTTACATTCTTTCATTACAAACGACATAGGGGTGCTAGTTTACATACAACTTCAACCACTTTCGAATAAAAGCCAATTTATTACAAACGCATATTTAAACGGTTCGTGGTACAATGGGGTTGGAACATGTGCTCCGATTATGACCTAGTCCACCGTAGCGAGTGCATTTCCTGAGTCGTGTGACGGACTTGAACCTGGATCGCTGACGTCTTGTGGGTGGTCTACCTGGAGGACGACGTACATTGGGTGGCCTAATAGGAGTACCTGTAATTTCGTATGGGATTATCCAGTCCACTTCACGCATAACGGGATATATAGCTTCGCTATAGGCACCTCTCCAGTATTCCGATGTGTAATACGGTGAGCATAAGTCGTACAATGACATACCTCGCAAGTACGCAGCTCGAGTGGCATGAAGGCATGACATACGATTAATTTGAAACTCACGACAAGTGCAGCTGTTATCAGAGAAGTCGACGATATCCGTGTCATTAGATATTCCAACCTGTGTTAACTGTTCTGTCAAGCCATGAGCTCGAAGCCTTGTACCTGCTTCAAATGTTGTCCGTAACTCGTTCTCCATCCTCAACGACAGCATGCCAATACATGTGGTTGCACTGGTTCGACTTTCGTGAAACCACTTTTGCATAGTTTGTCGAATGTGTTCGATCAAGCACGTGATCGGTAATGAACGGGCATGTCTCAACATTGAGTTCAAAGATTCGGCATTGTTATTTGTCAATATGTTGTACCTTTGACCAACAAACAGTGCTTGTGACCAAAACGAGAAACCTGCACGCTCTAAGTACCCGTACGCTCTTGCACTTACCCTACGGATCTGTCCCATAAGTCTTTCAAACTCTTCGACCTGAGAAGTTCGTTCAGCTCGTTTGAATAGAAATATTACACTTGCGTTATTGTACCGCTGGACTAAGTTCTTTTCTAGATGCCGGATACAGCACCCATGACGGGACTGAGGAAATAGGTGAGCAATGGCATTGGAAATGCTATTCTTCCGGTCGAAAATAAAAACCAATTCAGCAGAGTCGCCTATAAGCTCTTTCAAGTTGGACATAAACCACATCCACGATCTATTTGTTTCAGCATCAATGATCTCCCATGCCAAGGGATATATCTGTTTGTTGGCATCTTGACCGGTTGCCATCAAAAGTGTACCTTTGTATGGACCTTTCAAATGACTACCGTCAACACAAATAACCGGCCTCAAGTAGCGCATGTAGCCACGAACGCTTGCACCGAAAGCTAGGAAGAAGTAGTGAAACCTATTATGGGAATCAACTTCGATGTGGGTTACTGTCCCTGGGTTACGCTCTCCTAGAACGTGACAATAGGAAGATAATTTTTGAAAACTATCCCCAGGTGTACCATGTAGCATATGTAAAGCGGCAACTTTCGCCCTATGTGCTTTTTGGCAACTTATTTTGATACCAAACTCGCGTTCTATGTCACATGCAATAGTGGTAAGATCGTACAACCGGTATGGATTATCCAATTTTTCCAAAATGTGCTAGACAATTACAGAAGTAGTGGCATGTCGATGTGCATTACGACGGATATCTACCGAACATGTGTGCACATGGTTGAATTTTCGGATCATGAATATAGAAGTCTGTTTCACACTCGAAGCAAGTAATATCCACTTGCAATTATGGTCTACACATGCAACGGTTAACATTTTGCGGCTTGACCTGCTTACATGAAATTCAAACTTGTCTTGCAAAGCAAGTACACGAATTTTCGAGTACAACTCTTTCTTGCTCAAGAATATTTGCCGTTCAACAAGATCGGATGTATCCACAGCTGTAATCCATTGGTCTGTACTCGAACGAATATGTTGTGATGACATTCGAGCATCAACGTCTGCAATACTAGTAGCATCTGTACCATTGAATGGGTCGTCCAACATATCGTCTACAGGTGTAGCCCCATCATCAAAAGTCCCCGTTTCGACTGCATTATTCACTGGGGAACTAGGCTCATGATTCATGTCATCGTGTTCTAAGTTCTGGTGAACATCCGTTGCGGCAAACAAATGGTCGCGCAAATTCGTATTCCTACCCATGTCAACAGTTCACATATTTGTCTCCACAATAGTAACGCACAGAGCAGTTTCCGTATGAACAGATATGTACCACATGAGGTCTTCATCTTCACGTATTTCAGCTGGCGGTATATTCATGTTCGGGACTTTGAATTTCAATTCCATTTCGGTGTGCGGATCGATAATGCCAAGTTTGTCATTCAACCGTAACAGAAGTCCGGCTAGGGTAATATTTCTCGGCACTAAAATGGATGTGGTTTTGTCCCTGTCCACTTCCATTCGTCATCCGCGTGAATAAACCTCCCCCCATGCGATAGGATGAATCTCAAATGGGTGATCATACCTAAAATAAAGGGATTACAACGATAAGAATTATGAACAGTTAATATGTCGATATGTAATAGCATCGAAGGGGCACTTTCGAATATTTAAACCGATGCAATAAGAGAATGTGAAATGCAGGGTGTCAACAGTTTTCAACTGTCAATTTTAACAGTTTAAAATTCTATCCCGACAGTTTATCTATCGATCTCGATAGTTTATAAATGTCGAGTATATATATATATATATATATATAGGTACGAGCCTTACTCAATTCAATATGATTGAATTGAGGCTCGGGAGGAGAGGAAAGGAACGACCCTGACTCTATTCCTTAACAGGAATAGTCGGGTAGGAGCTCAGTAGCTACAAGCGGTAGTTCTCCCCCCTAGCCCCCAAGGGGGTAAGCTACAGGAAAGGAACCGATCCCTTACTCCATTCAGTGCCTTCATGGCGGGAACGGGCAAGCTCTTAAGATAGAAGTGGTACGGCCCTTTACCCCCTCGTATCCACCATATGAACAATAGCCGCCTTCTTGTAGCCTGTAGGAAGAATGAAGTAACCCATTGGTTGCCTCTTCGCAGATCCACAACCAAAAGCAGAAGCAGGGATCCGGGAAGACAACCCAAGCTAGAGAAGCAAGACTTCATTTTGGCTTTCCTTGATCAACAGGCCGTCAATCCTTTCTTCGACCTCAAGAGATTGAACAAAGGAGCCACCTTCTTCAACCCGGCATGCCTACTTCCTTATTTCTAAGGGGAAGGGTCTTCCAGGCAATAACTGTAGTAATGGGAGCAACCCTACTTCGCAGCTATCAATGTCCGCCTTCTTGTACCGATGTTGTCCTTCTATATAACGGAAAGAGGGGCTCGGGCCAAAGAAAGATCCATCTATGCCTCTAGTTGAAGCCCTTGTTCAAGCGCTCGTACGATTCGAAGTTTAAGGCCTGTTTGTTTGTTACTTTCTCCGAAATATTAATGGTTATAATCAATTCTCAACTACAATAATTATTCCATTGCTTTACAGATCTCCATAAAAAATGACTGCTTCATTAAATATGGAATAGTTGACATTTGCCTAAATATTTTTGGTATATTTTCCCTTTAAAATGATTTGAAAAAGAAAAAACAATACCATCATCATTAATAGTCGTTTTAAAATGCTTTCTTCAGTTTGATGATCATGTTGCTTTTACTATGTGAAAAATAATAAGCTATTACATAAAAATATAAATAATTTGTAATAATTAATCTCTCCAAATGGATGATGAATTGAATAGCAATATATTTTTGATGAAGGAAAAAAGAAGATGAAAGAAAATGGAGGGTTTTTTCAAGAAGGGATGTATTTGATGTGTACTAGGATTGTTTTGCCTCTTTTATCTTTTTTTACTTCTTTTAAATTTTTTTTTACGTCTTTTCTCTTCTTTTTTTTTAATCAATTCATATTATACAATAGAATATACATTTACTAATCATTATAATATACAAATTAAATAATGAAATCATTACAATTGAACCATTAATGAGCATTTAATGCTCCTAAAAATGGGAGATTAAGGGTAATTTGGACATTTTCCACCAAAAAAGTGACATTTTGGATAAAATTTAGTGCACATCAAAAGTTTTATAGCAATTTTCAAAAAAGTGTCATTTTTGATAGTTTCCCAACCAATAATTTGAACGAGGAGACATTATTTGGTGGAAGAATTCATGGACATATTTGTAATTGTGAAAATTATCGAGTAATAAGAAATGAAAACAATAATCCAAATTTTGTAAAATTTGTTGAGTCGATTTGCCAATCCTCCTCCATATCAAATGGGTTACTTTATTTCAAAGTTTTGATACTTAGACTACAATAAGTTCGTGGACTAAAATGTTAATTCAAAAAATAAAAAATAAAAAAATTATGGACCTCGAAATTTTATCTAGGTAAATAATTTTTATTAAGTGTTCTAGGGATTATTTACAACCCATGACATTCGACGGATGTCACATTTTCGAACTAGCTCTTTCGCTTTCGATTTCATAGTGGACAATAGTTCTCTCAAAAGCTTAAATGACAACCTTGTTCCCCTTTGATGATTTATGCACATTCTTGAGTGAACTTATGAGAGCACTACGTGTCCTTTCTCGAAATCTAAACACTTCAAATAAGGGTTGTCTGCCTTCTAAATGATACCGTACATAATGTCAGGTGATTGCGACTTTCAAACTTACTCTAACTTGCCAGTTATTTTGCTCGCTCACTACCTTTTTATATTTTCACCTCATATAAATGGACGATGAAGATTGTTTGATTATACAATTTGAATTACTAATACTTTATCTTGACACTTGTAATAAATGTTCTAGTAAAGTTTTCAATCCAACCTTCTGGATATCCCATGCTCACATGCAACTAAATTATCTTGGAATGTTGCTTCTTAACCTTGTTTGAAACATTACAAAGAACTTTGTTACAAGTCTCTCATGGAATTTTGACCTTACTGATAATGTTTTCCATATTTTTAAAGTTCTTCCGCAACATTTTAAAAGTCATATCACACCACATCAGGCAAAAAGTTAAAAATAAATATCATACAATTTATAGCGTTCAATCTTTATCAGCTCTGTTCATTTGTGTTTCAATAAAATGTCCATGGAGAATGTTGAGAAAAAAGAATTATTTTTTAAGGGAATAAGTGTGTTTTTAAGTAAGGTAACTTAGTGGTTATAAATGGCATTTAAAAATATATCAAAATTCGGGGGAAAAAATCTCGCTATTTTAAATGGCCAAATTTTAAAACATAAATTGGATATGATTGTTAATTTACATATTAACGTTATACATTAATTTTAACCATATTTGCAGGTCCCCCACTATTATACACCACTCATTTCTATCAACTAGTCAACGTTGAATTTATAAGTGTTTAAAAATAATATTTAAATATGCATGAATGTTAATTAATTTAAAATTAATACTAGGAAATATATATACATGACAATGAATGTTAAATCATATTCTTAATTTCTAATTAAGTAAAACTGGATGTTAATTTGAACAGATGAACGTAATTAATGAAATGCACTGTTGTATGTGAAAAATTCAAATTAACTTATAATTAGAATTAATAACACTCAAATACATAAATGAAGATAAATATTAATTAAATGAATTTGAATGTTAATTAATCGATAATTAATAATACGAAATTCATACATTAATGAAAGCTCACATGTCAAATGAATTTATCAATTGTACATGTATGTTGATAGTAGCTAAATAGTTAAATAAATTAAATACATATTGAAAAATGTAAAGTAAAAATATCTCCAGTGTAATCGTAGATCATTTAAAAAACTATGTTTCATAAGTAAAAATAAACAATGTCTAAAAAATTCTCTCTCCTACAAGTTGACAGAGATTCCATCAAGGTTACATGGATAAAAATATATATAGAGAGTGTCTAGAGCTCCTTATAGATTCAAAAGCTTTGATAGACGAATTGACTTAGTAATATATCTAGAGCCAAACATGACTTCATTTTTATTTTAAGAAAAAGGACTCTAAATAGCAATACATATAATGTATTGGAGACTAACTTTTTACATATTCATCCCACTTGTAAAAATGTGTTTCTCAAAACAACACTTTAGTAAGGACAAAAATGTCAATTGGACGTGGAAGGCCCAAGTGGCAGCCCCCAATTGGATGCTAGACCCTTACTCGAGTTGTGCTTCTTTAAACATTATCCCAATCGTCCATTTTTTATCAATGGTTGAGAACTAATCTGATACAATTGATTTGATATTTGAAGGGTCATTCCAAAAGGACGGAATTTAATCTTGGTTTTTAAACTTATGGGTCCTTCTTTTGAAACGCTCTCTGGTCTTCTATGAGAGATCTTATTCTTCTATTTTGGGTTTCTATTTCTGTGATCTCATATGAGATCTTAGTCAGTTTTTGTAGAACCCTGTGAAATATATCTTGCTATAGTAATTTTGGCATGTTGTACGACCTGTGATCTATTTTGTTAAATAGTAGGGTTCTTGGTTTATTGGTGATTAAGGTGTGATTTGTGAGATCCTTTTGGATCAAGATAAGATCTGGTGTCTGATTGTGGTCTCAGTGTTGTCTATCTGTTTCTTGGAAGGTTATTCTGCACATAATGAACGGGCCAGCCTCTGAGCCCCCAGATTAGGCATTTTCATTGAACTGGGTAAACAATCATTTGTGTTTTTTACTGCTTTTGTGTGTGATTGATCGATTATTTCTCACACGAGCACGAAAACAAAAGGGTAAATCCTTAAAAATCTGGTATCAAAGCCATTAGGGTTTTTGGGGCAAACCTCCTTCGAGTTAGTCTTTTAAAGAATCATTTTCTTGATCTACTTTGAATCTTATCTGCTTTTATACTGAATATTATTTATGGGAATAATTACTGAACGTTTTTCTGATAAGTGCACTAGCTAAAAGCTATTACTGGTGATCTTAGCTTCTTGGGTTTGAATGAGCTTCTTGAAAGGTGGTCTGGGTACTTGAATTTTGACTAGTCAACCGTGCAATGGGTAAGACTGTTCTATTTCTGCCTTTACTGATAATAACTGAAAAGCATGTGTTAGTTGGTCTTAAGATTGGATGATACTAGTTGATAAATTTTAAGAACAATCTCATTCTTGTGTATGGTATCTGTATGAGATGATATTGAAGCATGTTTTAAGTTGATAATCTTAATATATTGTATTATGTGATCTTGAGATTAATTACTTGTTGGCTTTGCTGTGATAGTTTGCATACTCTAGTTGATACTGCATTGTCATTCTCTAGTCAGTTTATCTTTTATTATTGCAAGAAAAAAAAAACTTTTTCTACACTTAACTGATCAATTATTAAATAATCACTTACGTCCACAGGTAATCACCACCCTTTTACAGAACCTATAATGGGTTTGAAAGTCGAGTTGTCTCAATTCTATGGAAATGGAGATTATTCGATTTGGAAGCAGAAAATGAGGGTCATATTAGTCCAACAAAGGGTTGCTAAAGCCCTGGATGATCCTAAAACTTCTTCTGTTGAATTAAAAGCTAAACCTGATGAAATTCTAAATATGAATGAAATTGCTTATAGTTCAATTATCTTGCATTTATCTGACAACATTGTGAGATAAGTTGAAGATGTTAAAACCCCTAGAGCTTTGTTGATTGCACTTAATGCATTGTTCTTGACTAAGACATTGCCAAATAAAATCTACTTAATAAAGAAATTGTTCATGGAGACTGGGAAAGACTTAGAAGCAAATTTGAATGATTTTAGTATTTTGGTAAGTCTTGCACACAATGATAAGATATTTGATGATGAGGATCTTCTAGTGAGACTGCTTAACTCAATGCCTGAATCTTATATGGATATAAGAAATGTTATAAAATACTCAAGAGATGCTTTAACTTAGACTATAGTAACCAATGCTTTAAGAGTTAGAGAATTAGAGGTCAAGAAAGAAAATTAATCTAATTCAAGAGAAGAGAGGGTGTTTGTGAGAGGAGGAACTAAAAAGAAATAAAATAATTCCCAGAACAGAAGATTTAAATCTAAATCCAAAGGTAGATCCAAATGCAGGGATAGGAGCAATAAAAAATGCAATCATTGTGGGAAATAGGGCATTTTAAAAGGGATTGTTTTGAATTGAAAAGGAAACATAAAGATCAAAGCACTATTGACCTAAAAATGCTACTGTTAGTCATGATTAGGATAGTCTCCTTGTCATGACTGTGTCCAGTAATGATAGTGACAATTATTGGATCTTAAACTCAGGATGCACATTTCACGAGTCCTAACAGATCTTGGTTTTACAATTACAAACCAATTGAACCCAAGAAATTGTACATGGGAGATAACAATTCTCAAACAGTACATGGAATTGGTAACATTGCCATTAAAATGCATGATGGCATTGTGAGACAAATCAAAAATGTTAGGCATGTCCCAAATTTATAAATAAACCTCATCTCATTAAGGATTCTCGAAGATGAATGGTAGACATTTAAATTTGATAATAACATACTAAAAGTAATGAAGGGATCACTTGTTGTTTTGAAAGGGCCCAAGAAGAATAGGCTGTATTATCTTATGGGAGAAACCATAACCGCTCAAGATAATAGTTTTTAAACTGTAACTGAAAATGGGTTTGAACTTTGGCACAATAAATTGGGACACATTGGGGATAAGGGCCTAAAATATCTAAGTAATCAAAAGTTACTAGGGAAAGGTATAATAGAGCCTCTTTAGTTTCATGAGAGACTTGTGTATTAAGTAAATCACATAAGGTGAGTTTTAACATAGGGTCTTATACCACTAACAAACATTTGGATCATGTTCATTCTAACTTGTGGGACCTGAAAGTCACCCCACCATTGCGAAAAATTGATACTTTCTATCTATCATTAATGACTATTTGAGGAAAGTATGGGTTTATCCTCTGAGGGCCAAATCTGAAACCTTTCAGAAATTCAAAAATTGGCTTAAAATAACTAAGAATGAGTTAGATAAAAAAACTAAAAACATTAAGGAGTTTTGCAATTTTGAGTTTGAGAACTTTTGCAAACAAAAAGGGATAGTCAGATATAGGACTGTTAGAAACACATCCCAACAAAATCAGGTTGCTGAAAGAATGAACAGAACACTCATAAACAAAGTCAGATGCTTTCTTGTCAGCTCAAGACTAGCAAAAAGGTTTTGGGACGAGGCTGTTTGTACTGCTGCATATCTTATAAATAGGTCCCTCAGCAGTTCTGTTGGTTTTAAAACACCTCAAGAACTGTGGTCTGTGGATTAGAAAACCACCTAACCTGTCACATATTAGAGTGTCTGGATATGCTGCATATGCATACCAAACTGAAGGAAAATTGGATCCTAGGGCAACCAAGTGTGTTTTGCTGGGTATCCTGAAGGTGTAAAGGGTTATAGACTGTGGGTCTTAGATGTTAAAGGAATAAATATTATCAATAGTAGGAATGTTGTATTCAATGAATCTAAAATGCCATGTTTAAAAAATAAGACTGAAAAACATGTTGAACCAAGTGAAAGAAACACTTTCATAGATGAGGTTAAGTTAGCTAGGTTCATTTACTCACCACCTGAGGACAATGAACTTGCTGCACAAGAAACTGTAGGGAGTGTTGGGAAGCCTGATTAAGATGAAGGTAGTTCTCCTAACATAGAAATTGAACTTGAGAATGAAACCACTCCAAACAACCTTAACATTGAAATCATTAATCAAGACTACCAATTTGTGAGAGGTAGAGAAAGGAGGCAAGAAATTAACAATTTGACTGATTTTGCCTTAATTTCTGGTGAAGCATTAGAAAATTCAAAACCTTCTTCCTTGGAAGAAGGTACAAGCTGCCTTAATGATACAAACTGGAAAACTGCAATGAAGGAATAAATGAAATCTCTAACTGAAAATAAAACTTGAAAGTTGGTAAAAAAGCCTAATAATCATAGAATTGTATAGTGCAAGTGGATTACAAGTTAAATGAAAGAAATAACTCATCAGACCCCTTAAGGTATAAAGCCTGGCTGGTAGCCAATGGCTTTAACCCAAAGAGAAGGAGTGGATTACAATAAAACGTTCTCACCTGTTATAAAATACAAAACCATAAGAATGATTCTTGCTTTGGTTGTTCAATTCAATTGGAAACTTGAACAATCAAATGTAAAACTGCCTTTCTTACTCAGTGAACTGGAAGAGGATATTTACATGTGTCAACCTTAAGGTTTTGAGGTAAAGGAGAAATGGGACTTTGTATGTAAATTACAAAAATTCTTGTATGGGCTCAAACAAAACCCAGGGCAATGGTATATAAGGTTTGACACATATTTGCTAAAAATTGGGTCAAGAGGAGCTATTATGATCATTGCCTATATTTTAAAAACACTAGGATTGGAAATGAAATATACCTTCTTCTTTATGTTGATGATATGCTTCTAGCAAGTTCGAGTGTGGCTGAAATAATAAGACTTAGGAACCTCTTGAAATCTGAGTTTGATACGAAAGACTTAGATAATGCCAAGAAAATTTTAGGGATGGTTATAAAGAGAGATATGTTTGAGAATAAATTGACAATATCACAAGAATCCTATCTAAATAAGGTTATAACCAAGTTTGGTATGAAAGAGACCAAATCTATTAATATACCCCTAGTGCCCATATAAATCTCTCTACTGTCTAGTCACCAAAAACTGAAAATGAGATAAAAGAGATGAGAAACATTCTATATGTTAATGCTATAGGATCTGTCATGTTTTTAATGATCACAACAAGACCTAACCTAACTTATACCATTAGTTTTCTAAGTAGGTTTATGTCAAATCCAGGAAATCCCCTGTGGGCAAGCTTAAAATGGTTACTAAGAATACATTGCTAGAACATTAACCACTAGTTTGACATTTGAAAAGAAGACTGGAAATTTAACTCTTACAGGATATGTAGATTCTGATTTTGTTTGTGACAAAGATTAGAGGAAGTCTACTACTGTCTTCTTTACATTGGGGGAAAACTGTATTACCTAGAGATCTCAGTTATAATCAATAGTTACCCTATCTAGCATTGAGGTAGAATATATAGCCATCACTAAATTTGTGAAAGAGTGCATGTGGCTAAAATGAATCTTAATTGAGTTAAATTTCTTCCAAGAGGTCCCAATAATTCTTGCTGATAGCCAAAGTGCTTTACTATTAAGTAAGAATCATGTGTATCATGAGAGGTCCAAACACATTGAGGTGAAGTATCACTTCATAAGAGAAAAGATATCTTCTAGTAAAGTAAATCTTAAGAAAATTCACACCGATGATAACCCATTAGATATGGGCACAAAATTTTTACCTGTTAATAAGTTTAGATCATGCTTATCTATTCTTCATATTGATACAGGTTGATTTCTCTTATAGATACCTTTGGCAATGATATAGTGCCAATTCCGTTTATGTGCAATCTAGCTTGCTAGAGACAGTAGATGATTTGATAATCAAGATGAAGACTGTAAAAACGTGTTTCTCAGATCAACACTTTAGCAAGGGCAAAAATGTCAATTGGATGTGGAAGGCCCAAGTGGCAACCCCCAATTGGATGCTGAAACCTCACTTGAGTGGTGCTTCTTCAAACATTATCCTGGCCATCCATCTGTACGACGAAATTTCGTGTATTAAAATATAGAAATCGTTACAAATTGTATTTTGATAAATACAAGTGATGTTGACCTTCTCGTAATTACAAAATTGCAAAATCTTCTTATTAATGATCTAAATATTTGAAGACGAGGGGCCACGTGGTTTAAATCCCGATCTTAAATAATTTGTTGAAAATTTGATTTGTTGATATTTGACTTGTTTGGAACTTGAATCTTGAGGCTTGGACTTGGATTGAATTTGATTTAATTTGAAGAAGACTTTGATCTTCTTGGACTTGGCGTGAACCTGTTTGATTCGAAGAAGATTTTAATGTTCTTGAGATTCACCGAGCTAAAGTTTGACATCATTTCTTCCCTTCTTTCAGCCTCGAGATTTCTTCAGCGCTTCGTGGCGTTCTCTGCTTTCTTTATTGCTTGCTTTCTGTGTGTGTATCTTATGGATCATTGGTCCTATTTATAGGTGAGAATTCGTACTAATTGTGGTGATTACTCAATTACATCTAATTAAAAGAGATAATTGAGTAATTATGATTTTGTTTATTTATTTAAAATATGATATGGGTCTTTGGATTTATGGACCTTAGTAGATTTTAATTTAATTGGGCTAATGATTTAAATCGATCCAATCCATTTCATTTTATTTTATTTTTATGTCTACAAATGCCCCCTCAAGATTTATTTATTTATTATGAAATAAATAAATTAATAAATCTTGATTTCTTTTGAATTGTTTGATTTTGATTTTTTTTATTTGATTTGATCTCAAACATTTCATTAGTAAATTAAACAGATGAAATATTTGAGAGTAAAATGTGAATTTAATAAAATTCTTATCCTTCAAATTTGAGAGTAAGAGATTTTTTTTATTTTTTTTATCTTTTATTTGTTGAATTTTGATTATTTATTTATTTTATAGACCCATAAAAAATTTGATTTGAACAGGCTTTTTATATTTCATGGTAAATTGGGTTTAAGTGAAATCCGTTACCCGCCCATTTATATGAAGAAATTAGGAGATGTGAAAACAAATCTGTTAAACCTTGCAAACAAAGGTAAACAAATTATTTTTTATTTTATTTTTTTACTCTCTTTCTCTCGTTTGTTTCTTCTTTCGTTATTTTTTTTTATTTTTTTTTCGTTGTCTCTGCCGACTTTCACCACCAGCCGAAACCAACTCCAATTTGAATTGGAATTGGTAACCAACTATTACTGCCAATTCCAATTGGGTTTCTTGGTTTCTGCGTTGGCAGAAACCACCAGAAATATTTGATTTTTTTTATTTTATTTTTTAATAATAATTAAATTCGTTTGGTTTTTGTCCTCAATTTGGACAAGACTATACTGACAGAAACCCTATTTCATTCTTTTATTTATTTACGTTCATTATTATTATTTTTAGTTTCTCCTTCCCTTTTTTCTTTCTTCATTTACACGTAACTTTTTTTTTTTTACCTTCTTTTTTTTTTTGTCTTCGTTTCTTTTTCTTCTTGTCTTTATTATTGTTTTTTTATTATCTTTCTATCTTGACCCTGTTCTATATATATTTTATTTTTTTATTGGATTGTCTTTTTGTTTTGATCCTCTTTCTATTGATTATTGTTATTATTTTTATTTTTTATTTTTAACAAAATTGGAAATAACATATATATATATATATTTTGGCAGGGATTCAACTTTTGGAGTGAATCAAGGATTTTGAGGGTCAAAATTTTTTTCGTGGAAAGGTTAGATTTTTTTTTTTTTTTTTTATGTTTCAATTATTCTATTAGTTCAGGAAATACATGCTTATGAACAAACTCAAATTGCAAACCTTCATACACATTGAGGATCAAGGATTGTCACTTTTCACCATCCAATGCACTTTTTGTTGAGGACCAAGGACCTGCTCCTTCCATCGTCCAAGGCACTTTGTGTTAAGGACCAAGGACTTGTTCCTTCCATCGTCCAAGGCACTTTGTGTTGAGGATCAAGGACTGGCTCCTTCAACTGTCTAAGACACTTTATGTTAAGGATCAAGGACTGACTTTTTCGACCATCCAAGGCACTTTGTGTTAAGGACCAAGGACTAGTTCCTTTAATTGTCCAAGACACTTTGTGTTGAGAACCAAGGACTGTCACTTTTCATCATCCAATGCACTTTTTGTTGAAGACCAAGGACCTGCTCCTTCCATCGTCTGAGGCACTTTGTGTTAAGGACCAATGACGTGTTTCTTCCATCGTCCAAGGCACTTTGTGTTGAGGACCAAGGACTGGCTCCTTCAACTGTCCAAGGCACTTCGTGTTAAGGATCAAGGACTGACTCCTTCAACTGTCCAAGACACTTTGTGTTGAGGACCAAGGACTTGTTCCTTCCACTGTCCAAGGTATTTTTTATAGAGGTTGCTTACATATTTGGAAGACTCGGGATTTTAGACAATCAACCAATTTGAGAGGTTTACTGCCCTTTTTTTTGTGCAGGCATGGCTGGAACAAGTTCTAATGATAAAGTGTGCTCTGACATGCACGGATTGTTGAGCTTAAAGATCAAGGCAAAAGTTATCTGCGTTTCAAATATACTAATGTGAAGTACCATGCCCAGATCGGCATACGAGGTGAACTTAAATTTAGTGTCCATAAGCCAACAACAGATCCTTTCCCCGACCTTCTGGAGCCATTGTCGGAATTGCATATGTCCACCATTAGTGATGTCACGAAAGTTTGGATACTGGCAAGTCCAATCGCTCTTGGAGTCATCTTTCTTCTTTGTGTCTTCCATCTCATCATCCCCAGAGCATGGAGTACATCCCAAGGGCTGCTATTTGTGAGAGAATTGATAATAGAGAAATACGATGGGGAAGCGCACTGGTCAGTCGAGGAGAGATTTCTTTTCTTTCAAAATTTTGGGAGTGGTCTTTGTGGGTCCAGAAACTTCTGCTCAAGAGGAATCTCCATAAGTTAGCTTTTGCAGTTGGTTCTGCTGCAAAAGATTACCATCGCCCAAACTCCATTTACAGAGCTCTTTGCGAGGTTTGGTGTCCAAAAACCAACACCTTTGTGATTGCCAATGGTGAAATTGACATTTCTATTTGGGACATCCGCGAGATAAGTGGACTTTCTATCATGGGTTATTATTATGAGGAAGTAGTCTCAAGCCTTTCAGAGTTGACGAATCATCTTCCCAAGTCTTGTTTGTATCTCTTTAATGTTTTCGCATTGATTGCCCATGCGAATGAATCCGACAGAGTTACTTACGAACAATGGATTAATTTTTGGTTTCATGATAATGGTTGTGTCCCGAACCCACGACAACACAAAAATTATAAGAATGCTATGAATTTAAATCCATTCAAAAGGCGCCATCAAAGAACATCGAAGGAAATACGGAGGCCCGTGGTGGTAGACAAGCCGAGAGACATTACTTGTAGGGATCGACATCATTGGGGCAATTTTCCAGTATCTCTGTCTATGGAAGAAGAAGAGGAATTAGAGATAGCAGCCTATCTCTCCCTATGACTTTGTCACTTCGTTCTTCCATTTGGGGACGAAAGTATAAGAGTTGAGACTTTTAAAGCATCTTCTAGGATGGCAGGCGAATACACTTATAGTTTGGTTCCACCCATATTGGCGAGCATTTATAGTGGACTTACACAAACATCTAACTATCAGGCAAATCCAGACCTTGGCTCAATTTCAAATTCATTTCCTGGACATTTTCTTTATGGTTGGGCAGCAACTTATTTTGTTCGAGGTGTTTATGTTCATGTAGACAAGAGTTATTCTCGCCTTATAATTCGAAGATATGCCGGAACTCTGAATGCTTTTCAATCTTGGGAGAAAAATGTCGTTGATTGTCGGGAATTTATCCGTGGAGCGATGAACATTGATAACTTTTGTTGGAATCCATTACCCTCATCGTCTCATCCAGATGTACGTGTGGATGATCAACCAAGGTCTGCAGATACTTCAGAATTCATGATGAGTATTCGATCTAGATTTTTTTCTTATCGTCGAGGAAATTTACCTTTCATTCTTGAGGCGTATAATCCTCACAGGTTTGCGAGACAGTTTGGCTTTAGACAGAAACTTCCCGGTTCACCAAGAAAGTTGAATATTGCCCCCAGTGTAGGCGACATGTATCGGGTTTGGTTGTCCTTAACTCGGATAAAAAGTGAGTCTATATTTCATATTCCAGAATATGTGAGGGATATACATCAAAACATTGATGTTGAATACCAGGCTTGGTGGAATAGCAAAGTGTTAGCACTCTTGACCAAGGTCCAGGTGCAAGTCTTATTTTCTAGTGAGAGTCGTGACTTTGTTCTTGGCTCAACTCCGAATAAGGTTTTAGCTAGAGGGTTAAACCCTCCAAATGCTGCTCCTGAAGAGGCTTCTTGAAAGAGAGATCTAAACCAGCAAAATGAAAGAGGTATTAAGAGAATCAAAATTATAGTTCCCATGACAAAGGTTGCTGCCACCTCTGAGCCTGCTGACAAGGTGTCAGAAGCAATTTTGATTTCAGATTACAGTAGTCCTGGAGATCGAGCATCACAAGCACCAGGAAAGACTTTGACTCTAAAAGATGAAAATTCTGGAGATCAGGTATAGGTCTCCATTTTTTTATTTTATGTATTGTTTGTATCTGATTTTCTATCACAATCTTCAATTTCAGGCTCCTCTTTCTCGAATATACAAAATCAAACGACCAATAGAACCGAGGCCGCTTCAAGCTATTCCGAGTCTTTCAAAAGGTGAAGTTGGAGCTTCTCACATTAACCTCAGCCTCTCGAACACATCATCAGACGGTGAATTTTTAGACTTGTCGTCCAGGACGCGAAATGCAGGTATGTGCCCTGTTGTTGTTTGTTGCACTTTTTCGTCTTTTTTTTTTTTGAAACCATTCTCCATTTCTTGTAGGTTTTCTGAGCATCCCTGAAGAACTAAATTTCTCCGTGAATTCAAACTTTTTACAAGATCAGACTGGCGAGAATGATGGGCGAATCGATGTACTTCAAAGAATAAACGGTATTCATGATTCTCATGACCTTCTTTGCAAATATCCAGGCACTATCAATGGAGGTACTTTGGTGCATATCATGGACAATTTTAATGCTGAAGATGAAGTAAATTCAGGGACTGTGATCTGAAAGAAAGTAGCAATTGGATTGTCCAACCATTGAAGAAAAGGCAGAGGAGTTGAAACTTTTGAACATTCAGCTGGAAGTAAAGGATTCCACGTGTTCTTCATTGAGAGGCAAAATTAGTGAGCTAATCTTTAAGCGAGAAAGACTTCGTGATGAACTTCAAGCCCAAGAGGAAGACAAAAGTATGATTGGAACCAAGAAGGCAGCATTGGAAGAAGCACAGACAAGGGATGTCGCTAGCATAGCATCCATTCACCAAAAAAGAAAGACCCTTGAAGATAGTTTCCTGCAAGTGATCCTGATGAAGTAATGAATTTTTGATCTTTTTTTAAGATCATATTGTTTGAATTTTGACTTACTATTTTTATTTGGATGAACTTTTCTTTTTTATGTTTCTTGTGTGTGTTTTTTTTACAGCAATTGATAAACAAATTGAATGAATTTATTTGCTGTGACTAAACTTGAATTTATAATTTATTCAAACTACCTACGTACCCAAACGGGATCAAGTCGAACGTAGTTCATTACAAAAATACAATTTTTTTTACAATGAAAAATTTAAAAGAAAAAAACTTCATGCGTAAAAACGCTTAAAAAAAATTTCGTTGATAGGTTCTATTTGCAGTCCATTTTTGTCGACGATCTTGTATGCTCCGTTAGTGAATACATGAGTAACAAGAAATAGACCATCCCATTTAGGTTGGAACTTGCCTCTTATTTTTCTTGTGATTATGATTGGCCTGCGCACGGAAAGTACCAAATCTCCAACTTAAAATAATCTTGGTCACACCTTCTTGTTGAAGGACTTCGCCATTTGAGCTTGATAGCACTCCAAGTGCATTTGTGATTCTAAACTCTTCTCATCCAAAGTTTCTAACTCTTCCAATCGAAGACAGGCAATTTTTTCAGTTGTCAAACCTTCTTGGATGGCAATTCGAAGAGATAGGATTTGACACTCCAGTGGAAGTACAACTTCCACCCCATATACTAAGGAGTAAGGAGTGGCTTGTGTTGGAGTCCGATAAATAGTTCGATAAGCTCATAAGACTTCATCGATTTTCTCACGCCAATCCCTTTTGATTTGGAGACAACCTTTTTCAGCAGGCTGCATAGTGTTTTGTTGAATGCCTATGCTAATCCGTTAGTTGCCGCATTGTACATGGACGAGTTATACTGTTTGAACCCAAACTTAGCACATAAATTGTTTATGTGGCTATTGCAGAATGGTTTTTCATTATCAATTATGATATGCCGGGGAACACCATATCGATAAATATTTTGGATACGAATGAAATCTGCAACATTTCCTTTCTTTACTTCCTTCAATGGTACGGCTTTGGCCTACTTGGAGAAGTAGTCAATCCCGACGAGGATGTATGCATGCCCTACTGAAGACTTCGGAGTTATAGGTCCAATTACATCAAAACCCCATGCATCAAATGGCCATGAAGCTGCTGTCGGATGTAATTGTTCCGGAGGTTGATGGATAAAATTGGCATGGACTTGGCAAGCTTCACATTTTCTTGCATAAAATGGAGTCTTGTACCATAGTTGGCCAGTAATAGCCCATCCTTTTTATTCAAAAATGGAGTTTAGGTCCGGACTGATGGGCACCACAAATTCCAGAGTGGGCTTCTTCCACGACCTGTGTTGCTTCGTCATTACTCAGGCATCGAAGGAAAACTCCTTCAAATAATTGTCGATAAAGTGTTCCCTTATAAAAGATAAAGCGAGAGGCACGCCTCTTGATTTCAATTTTTCGTCGCGGATTATCTGGTAGCTTTTGATGTTGAAGGAAATCGATTATCGGTTGTCTCCAATCTTCTCTTTCCTCATTTTCAAGTACTTCGACACTATTGTTTTATTCCAAATTACTGGGTAGCAACGACGGAAGCATCCATCTTTGAGCAATTGATATGGAGTGTTAGAAATCTTCATTTGACCTAGCTAAAACAGCAGCCAAATTAGCTAAGGCATCAGCTTCCCTATTTTCACTTCTCGAGAGGAATTTAATTTTTACTGAATCAAATCGTCTCATAAGCATTGATGCATATTCATAATATGGTTTCAGATCTGAATTTCGGACTTCATACTCAGCTAAAAGTTGGTTGATTATCAATTTAGAATCTCCAAAGACTTTCAGCTGGTGGATATCCATATCTAACGCTGATTTTAAACCAAGGATAAGGGCTTGATATTCCGCCACGTTGTTTGAACATTTCTCTGCTAAGGCAAAAGAGCTGGGCATGACAAGATCATGGAGAGTGACTAAGACTACTCCTGCTTCGGCACCATAACTTCGGACTGCCCCGTCGAAGTATAGCCTTCATGATGGTATGATTTCAGTGAATAGAACTTCTTCATCAGGAAGGTCTTCTTGATGTTCCCATTCCGCTGGAATTGGGTGGTCAGCTAGGAAATCTGCCAAAGCTTGTCCTTTAATGCCCTTTTGTGGAGTGAATTTGATATCGAACTCAAACAATAGTAGTGCCCATTTTTCAATCTTGCCAGAGAGAATTTGCCTAGACATTATGTACTTCAATGGATCAATCTTCGAAACGAGATTGATCATGTGTGATAGCATATAATGTCTCAATTTTTTAGTTACAAAGATTAATGCAAGGCACATTTTTTCAATATATGAATACTTCATTTCAGCGCCTGCAAGTTTCGGCTTAAGTAATAGAGTGCATTCTCTTTACCTTCATCGTTGACTTGGACAAGAAGTACTCTTAGAGAATATTCTTGTGCTGCAACATAAAGAGTCAGTGGCTTTTCTGGGACTGGAGCAATGAGTACCGGTGGACGTGACAAATATTGCTTAATGCTTTGGAAAGCATTTTGACAAGCGTTGTCCCACTCAAATGGTACATCTTTCTTCACCAATTTGTTAAATGGATGACATCGTCCGGCCAGGTTAGAGATAAATCTTCGAATGTATGCAAGTTTTCCTTGAAGACTTTTCAACTCACGTACATTTCTTGACTCTAGCATATTGATTATGGCATCAATTTTTTATTGATCTATTTCAATGCCCCGGTGTCGAACAAAGAAGCCGAGAAATTTTCCAGAGGTAACGCCAAATGCACATTTCAACGGATTCATCTTTAATTGATGTCTTCGAAGTTTTTTGAAAACATCTCGTAAATCTTGTAAGTGATCGTCGCGTCTTTTTGTTTTAACAACAAGATCATCCACATAACATTCAACGTTCTTATGTAGAATATCATCGAAAATCTTTTGCATTACCCGCTGGTAGGTTGCCCCCGCATTTTTTAATCCAAAAGGCATAATTTCGTAACAATATATGCCTTTAGGGGTACGAAATGATGTGAGTTTCTCATCTTTTGTGTTCATCCGTATCTGATTGTATCTGGAAAACTCGTCCATGAAAGATAAGACTTCATATCCGGTAGTTGCATCCACCATCAACTCTATTATTGGAAGTGGAAAATCATCTTTCAGACATGCTTGATTCAGATCCCAAAAGTCAACGCAAATTCGTAATTGCCCGTTCTTCTTTTTGACAGGAACAATGTTTGCGATCCATGTTGGATATTTAACTTTGCGTATAAATCCAGCTTCAATAAGTTTGTTGATTTCCATTTCAATTTGAGGAATCAGTTCTGGTCGAAATCTTCTTTAAGGTTGTTTGACCGGTCGAACTCCATGTCTTACTGCAAGATGATGCACTGCAACCTTAGGATTCAACCCCGACATTTCTTTGTAGGACCATGCAAACACGTCTTTGTATTCGTGAAGCAAACTAATGTACTCAGATTCTTCCTTTTGACTAGAAAGGCACTTACAAATACTGGTCTTAGGTCTTCTTCGGTCCCCAGGTTCAATTGTTTCAAGTCATCCATAGTAGCTTGTCCCCCTTCTTCAAAAGTAGGTGGGGCTAGTTCAGGTTCATCTATTGTGACAGAACTTTCGAACTCGAAGTCTGAATCGAGAGCTTCTTCAAAGGCTATGTGATTGACAGGGACTTCTTCCTTTTCTTCACTCTCCTTTAGGGACGGACGAACTTTTTACTGTCTTCATCTTCTTCTTGACCGTTGTGGCTTTAGGCATGGATCAGAAGTTTTAATCCCAAGTCGAGAAAATGCAGATTGTCTTTGGGATGACATTTGGGAAGCTTGTGTATTCCTATCAATTTAGGTAGAAGAAGAAGAATCTTCGCTTAATCTTTGGAAGACAGAAACTTTACCTTTTACATCGACCATTGGGGAGGGTTCTCCTTTTAACCTTTTAAACACCGAAACTCTAGCATTCTCATTTTCAATTAAATCGAACACTGAAGGTTTCGGCTGTTCAGATTTCTCTTTTGCAACTTCATAAATTTGAATCATGATGGGGTTTGAGGAAACCTTCTTGACCTTAATCTTTCTTGGTGGATTGGGATCATATCCCAAACCATACCTGGGTCGGGACACCAAGGCTCCGTTAGAATTAGAAGGGGGACGCCCTCCTGAAAGGATAGCATCAAGATCACCTAATTTACGAGGCTCTCCTTTTTCAAACCCAGTATTTTCGAACAACTTTTTAACTTGAGGATTGTAACATCCTTTGAAAGTTTATTTTGATTCAGTAGCTCCTTCTTGTTTGGACGAGCTGGAAATATAAAGTTTTAATATGTCGGGAAGAGATGTTGAAGCCTCTGATGTAGATTTATATTCTTTCGGGCCCACCATAAGTTGGTGGGGCAAAATCAATTTTGGGATACTAGGTACTGGAAGAATTAACTCTTTTCTCAATACCTCAATATCGGTTGATTCTACTTGAGGTTTTTTGCCTTTAGTAAATCTTGACTTATCTTTGATAAGTTGATGAGATTGAGCAGCACTAGACGCATCATGATCATTTGTATCTTCTTTGATTTTGATTCCAGATATGGTCAACCCTGAAGAATTGCATTCTTTACCTTCCATGTAAAACTTGGCATCGGCAAAATAAGATTCTTCTTCGAGAAAAGGTTTCGACTTAGCTACCATACATTTGACTTCTCCATCTCGGCTATATTTGAAGCATTGGTGCCAAGTCGAAGGTACCACTCCAGTTTCGTGTAGCCAAACACATCCAAGAAGTAACTCGTATGATGTTTTAGCACCAATGACATGGAAAAGAGCCGAAGAGATTAACTGTCCTATTTGCAACTCTAGGCGAATCATGCCAATGGCTCGCTGACCTTTTTGATTGAATCCTTGAATCATGATTTTGCTTCTGGATAGATTACCAACATTGATTCCAATTTTCTTCATTATTTTGACCAGCATAATATTTACAGCAGATCCACAATCGTTCATTATACGATTTATCTTGCACTCTCGAATATAACCACTGACTTGCAGTGGTCTATTATGTGAACGTGAACCTATCTGTAAATTTCCATCGTCGAATGTTATGGTGGCCATACAGTCTTAAGGAGTTGTGGCTCCAATATGTTCTAAAGCTTTGCCTTCGTATTTTTCCGGATTGATTAATGTTGCGACCAAGGGCATCCGATCATCGAAGGAAAGGACAAGAGACTCTGCTAGACTTGTATTGGTAGGAATATTATTGAGTCGTGAAATAGTTTGCTTCTGTTTTGGAGTCTGCCTTGATACGTTCTTCATTTCATCTTTCTCCTCCACATTGATTACGTTGGAGGTTGGACATTCTTTATCAAAGAAACCCTTAGGAAAGTAATCACCCAAGGTTGGTAGTCTAGGAAGAACGCGTGGAGCTGCTCCCTCTTCGGTTGATTTAGTAGATACTCTTGGCTTGGCTTCAGGCCTCCTTCTTTGATTGTTCCTTGGTCTTGATTTCTTGTCACAAAAGTTAGAAACTGGGAGTCGTGGAGCCTTTCGACGACGTCCATGCCCCCTGATCTTCTTCTAGTGTTTCTTCTTCATTGGGTTGAATTTTCGTACCCAATTCCTCCACCTTTGTTCCTGCAAGAGGCGTAGAAGGTAATATTTTACCTATTTTGTTTGACATTCTGTATTTCTCTTTCTTTTTTATGAAGGTAGACCAGCCGTCACCGATCTCATCTTCTAATTCTAAGTTGAAATCCCAAACATCCAAGTCACCTGTCAAATTCCTCAACTGAGGATTTACAAGCATCGTGTACATCAGAGAATGTTTGTTTCTTTCCTAGAATGCGAATTGGATCAAATGTTCCAAATGAAACCATTGAGCTTGCGGCTGTTGGATTCTCTCCGGTCTCAAGTTTGATCTTATTTTCTTTGTCCAAGGGAACAATAAGATCTTTCAAAACAAAGCATTTTTCCACTGGATGGCTAATGATCCTGTGAAATTTACAGTATTTAGGATGATCGATCTTACCAGCCTTCTCAGGTCTTTTTGGTACTAGAAGTTCGATTATTTTCTGTTCAAGGAGCTGATCCAAAATTCCAGAAACTTCTGAATCTGAGAATGGGTACTCCCTTCCTTCAAGTTCCTTTAGAGTCACATGACTTCTGCTTTGGACTTGTCCTTTGTTAGGTATGAACTCTAGCTTCGGTTTTGAGTTCAAGCTCGACCCTTGGAAGGCTATCTTTGCAGGAACAGTAGAAATCGCCATAGCCTCTTTGGATTTACTTGTCTTGACATTCTTCTTTATATCCTTCTTAGGATCTTTCTTGTTACGTGGATCACTTGGTAAATAACTCTCATGCCTTGCAATTTGGAGCTCCAGGTCATGAGCACGTGTTGCCAATTCTTCGAATGAGTGAGGCATGTTTGCTTGGAGATTATAGAGTAATCCCCAATGCATGCCTTGTACACACACATCGATGGAAGATGCTTCACTTATTCGTTCTTTACAATTAAGCACAAGGTTTCTCCAGCGTTTAATGTACTCTACTACAGGCTCTTCTTTGTTCGAGCAAGTTCTGGAAGGATGACAGTTCGTCGGGTGCTGTTGAAGTGTGTTAAGAACTCTCGCTCGAGTTGATCCCAACTATCAATTGACCTTGCCAGTAAGTCTGTGTACCATTCAAATGCAGAACCTTTGAGGGAGCGTACGAACTGCTTCACCATTGTGTCATTGTAAGTACCTGTATTGTTACACGTCTCAATAAAATGAGTAATATATTGCTTTGGGCTGCCCTTTTCATCAAAACATTGAAACTGCAGAGGTTGGTAACCAAGTGGCATCCTTATTTCGTCGATTCGACGACTATAGGGTTTGGCATACACCAATGAAGATTGCAACGAACCACCATATTGGGCACGAATGGTGTCCGCAATCATATGTTGAAGTTGTTGGACGGATAGAGAGCCAACGGAGAGTTGAGTGACGTCACGCAACACATTTTGAACAATTGTTCGATCATGTATATCTTGCTTTTGTTGATGCTCTTGTACTTCTAACTCTTTGGCCTTGGAAG
Source organism: Olea europaea var. sylvestris (assembly GCF_002742605.1). NCBI lineage: Eukaryota > Viridiplantae > Streptophyta > Magnoliopsida > Lamiales > Oleaceae > Olea > Olea europaea. The sequence continues at coordinate 16,906,698 of NC_036247.1, read as the reverse complement.
ATCCTAAATTTTCCTGATCTTCTTTAATCGTTGGATTTTGCGACTCTAGTTTATGTATGAGTGTGGCAATTTGGGTATCTTTTTCTTCTAACAACTTTGTTAATATTTCAATAGCTAAAGCCATTTGTTGGATTCGATCATCTGAGCCCGATGCCGCTTCTGTGACCATCACTGGCTCAAGTGATTCTTCAGATGAAATATCATCTTCTCACTTTTGCTGAGAAGTAGCATGAGGGGATCCAGATAAAGATCTACCACTGGAGATGGATCTTGAATGAGAGTTTTTCGTCGAACTCATGATTTTTTGTGTCGAATGAGAGTTTGGCTTTTTGAAGGCAGTTTTCATTTTGTTTTTGTTGGAGAATTTCTTTAGTGGTGTGACCAGTTGAGTTTTCCCAGTTTTTGTTTGGGCCCTGGTCGCGTGGAAGAGTTCAGCAAGTGTCTCTTCAAGATGAGTCATAGTTTGTTTCGCCTTTTCGCTTGCCATTGTTGATGTAGTATTTGAAACTTGAAGATTTTGAGATCAAAAGATGAGAGGACAAGAACGTCTCACCGGGCGTGCTAAGAAATTTGTATGACGAAATTTCGTGTATTAAAATACAAAAATCGTTACAAATTTTATTTTGATAAATACAAGTGATGTTGATCTTCTCGTAATTGCAAAATTGCAAAATCCTCTGATTAATGATCTGAATATTTGACGACGAGAGGCCACGTGGCTTAAATCATGATCTTAAATAATTTGTTGAAAATTTGATTTGTCGAGATTTGACTTATTTGGAATTTGAATCTTGAGGCTTGGATTTGGACTTGAATTTGATTTAATTTGAAGAAGACTTTGATCTTCTTGGACTTGGCGTGAACCTGTTTGATTCGAAGAAGATTTTAATCTTCTTGGGATTCACCGAGTTAAGGCTTGACAAAATTTCTTCCCTTCTTTCAGCCTCGAGATTTCTTCAGCGCTTCGTGGCGTTCTCTGCTTTCTTTCTAGCTTGCTTTCTGTGTGTGTATCTTATGGACCATTGGTCCTATTTATATGTGAGAATTCGCACTAATTGTGTTAATTACTCAATTACATCTAATTAAAAGAGATAATTGAATAATTATGATTTTGTTTATTTATTTGTTTGTTTATTTATTTAAAATGTGATATGGGCCTTTGGATTTATGGACCTTAGTAGATTTTAATTTAATTGGGCTAATGATTTAAATCGATCCAATCCATTTCATTTTATTTTATTTTTATGTCTACACCATCTTTGATCAATGGTTGAGAATTAATTTGATACAATTGGTTTGGTATTTGAGGGGTCATTCCAAAAGGACGGAATTAGTCTTGGTTTTTCAACGATTGAGTCCTTCTTTTGAAACGCTCTCTGGTCTTCTTCGAGAGATCTTCTTCTTCTATTTTTGGTTTCCATTTTTGTGATCTCACACGAGATCTTAGTCAATTTTTGTAGGACCCTGTGAAATATATCTTACTACGGTAATTTTGGCCGGTTGTACGGCCTGTGATGCGTCTATTTTGTTAGACAGTACGATTTTCGATTTTTTGGTGACTAAGGTGTGATTTGTGAGATCCTTTTAGATCTGATATCTGATTGTGGTCTTAATGTTGTTTATCTGTCTCTTGGAAGGTTATTCTGCATATAGTGAACGAAAATACCTCTGAACTCCCTAAATTAGGCGTTTTCGCTGAACTAGGTGAACAATCATTTTGTGTTTTTTTACTGCTTTTGTGCGTGATTGATCGATTATTTCTCACACGAGCACGAAAACAAAGGGGTAAATCCTTACACCACTTAATCGGTTTTATAACTTATTGTCATATACGTAGGGATGATTTTCACATATAACATTATTCTTCATTGATTAAAAGAGTGCTATTAGATTTTAATGGATTTGAGCTCATGAATATAATTACCAAAACTCTTTAGAAATATTAGTACGACCTATATATTTAAGTGGATATCAAGCCCACAAATATACAGTCAAGTTATCCATATTTGTGAAAAAATGAAAGACTTGAATTAAAATCAAGTTAAGAAAGAAATAAAAATAAATATTAATAAAATATCTTTTTTTCAATTCTTTTTCTGAAATTCAAAATGGGAGGGGAAAATAAATTACGGATTGAATTTAAGTTCCAATTAGAATTTGGAATCAAATTTTAGACAATTGAAAATGAAAATGAAATAGTCAATTCTGCTTTCGAAACTCGATTTAACAATCAAACAAGTTTTTGATCGCAAAATATTTAGTGTGTGTTGTACATAATACACGACATTAAAATGAAAACGATATTATTTTCAAATAGAATTAATTTTTAATATATTGATATTTAATTTTGTGATTTGGTTGATTACAATTTTGTTCAATTTTTTTGATGGAACTAATTTTAATTTGTTAATATTTGTTTTGCCAGATTAAAATACATGAGTTAAAATTACATTCTGTTCAAATTTATGAAATTCACATGAATCTGTAAATTTTAAGAATCCATTAACTTTTGAATTGGTAACATCCCTTAAATTAATTAGAAAATCTTATAGAATTTTATTTTTCAATATATTAATCATTAAAAAAATGAAAATAACTCTTAAATAAAGTCAATTCCATTATTAATTACCGATCGTTGACATCAAGGTGGAGACCGAGGAGATGACGCCATGGACCTAAATTTGCCAAACATGCGATGACGGTTCCCAAGTCAAATTCATCTTCCCCATTGTCTACACCGTCTCTCCTTCTCCCATCCCGCACCCCACCACAAGAAAGGGGGTAAAGTGAAGAAAAATCCAATATTTCAGCTCCATCATCGCCCCCATTTCACGTCTATATCTTTTCTACTTTACACAATTGTATACAAATACACTTTTATATAACTGGAATTTGACATTTATATTGAAAGAGAAAGGAGGGAAATTATGAAGAATAGAAGCTATGGAAAAGTGTCTGCAAAATGGGTCCCAATTTTCTCTCTCTGTTTCTTCTTTCTTGGCATGTTCTTCACCACCAAGTATGTGTAGTTCAAGAATTTGAATTTTTTTTTTTTTGGTTTTGTTTTGTATTGTAAATTATTAATTGTGGGGGTTTTAAGATGATTTTACGTTTGATCTGGGTTTTACAGATTGTGGATTTCATTGGAATCGAACAAACAGCTCATTGCCCAGCATAGACGTGAACAAGAGCTGCAGATCGTGTCTGAGGATTGCACTACCAAGAAGAAGGTTTGTTTTTATGACCTAAAAAAGCTGTAAATTGGAAGTCAAGTTTTACAGATTCAGTGTTCTGATTATGCATTTCTACGTCAAATTTCACTAAAAATGTTTAAGATTCAAAATTTGAAAGTTTGTTTATGGGTGTGGATAGAAAGCAGGAGGTCAAGATAAGAATGTAATGAATGAGGTGTACAAAACCCATGAAGCAATTCGGTGAGTTGAAAATTCCCTAATTACATTATAAGTTGAATTGTTTTTTCTTTTGTTTATTGTCATTTTGCATTTTAAGTGTAAAATATGCTGAATTTTATTGGGAGGTAAATTCAGATCACTGGACAAGTCAATTTCGATGCTTCAGATGGAGTTAGCAGCCACTAGGGGTGTTCAGGAGAAGGGAAGGACGGACGGGTCAGCTGTAAATTCTAACGAGGGGTCTCCAAAGAAGAAGGCATTTATGGTAATCGGTATAAATACGGCTTTCAGTAGTAGGAAGAGGCGTGATTCTATTAGAGAAACTTGGATGCCTCAAGGTGATCCCGAGTTGTGATCCCTGTTAAAATAGATTTTTTTCTTTACTTATAATAAAAGTAAGCAAACAACTCGCCTGATTTGACCAGGGGAACAACTTCGGAGATTGGAGCAAGAGAAGGGCATTGTTGTCCGGTTTATGATTGGACACAGGTAGATCACTCTTCCAAATTTGTTTATCAACTAGATCTTTTGGAACTCTGCTTTCTTAAATGGTACTTTTGGTAAGGAAGATTGTATAACACCAGACACTGTTAGGGAAGAAAAAAAATTGGGCTTGTTAATTATGTGTTGAGTCATTCCTATATTGCCTATTAAACATGCACAAGCAGTATTGTTAGTTACATGAACCTGAAGTTGCAAGAGAATGGAAAATCGGGAAAGTTTTTAATATAGCTCGACATGATACGTGAAATACTTGACCACACATTAAGGATGGTGATACTCATGGTATATATACTAATGTCTACTGAGAATTTGAAATATTTGATAAAATTTTAGGTGTTTTCTAAGTGTAATGTGAGGTTCATTTTCATTAACCAGAATATGCCTCGCTCTTGTCTGCAACTAATGCATTGCCTTTCTTAGGAAGAATAAGAAAGAAATTATCAGCAAAGTTATATAAAAACCCTACCATATGCTTATCTTCTGTTTTGTATTCTGTGGAAATATGACAAATAAATTTGAATGCTAGCTTATTTGTTGAGGTCTGGCTGAAAATTGTAATACCGATGTGTTTATGCACCACCCCTTTCCCCTAAATAACATTTATGGAGTTTGGCTTGATGGACTTGATAGCATCAGACAACATTAAAGAACAAAAAAAAGCCAAAATCTTGGCTTTTGCATTGTCGAGTCTTGTCGAATGTTGTGTAATAAACATAACCTTTAGAGTTGAGTATACATATATATTGTTGTTGATGACAGTACCAATGATTTTTTACCTATACATGTGTTATACTTACCCTTATATTTTAAAAGAGAATGGACCACAATTCATCGAGCTATCTTTGGTGCTTTGCAAAGTGATGTTTATGCAATCATAGTGTGATATGAAGCTGACCCGGTAAACTACATTGTTGATTGATCCAGCGCAACATCTAAAAGCATACTGGATCGAGCTCTTGACTCTGAAGAAGCTCAACACAAGGACTTTCTCAGGCTGGTAAAAAGCGTGCAAAGTCCTTCTCATTTTCCCCAATGGATTTGTGTGAGCTTAAAGGTTTAAAATCTTAACTATGTTATGTTGTAGGAGCATGTTGAAGGATATCATGAATTATCGGCAAAAACCAAAATTTTCTTTGCCACTGCTGCTGCAAAATGGGATGCCGATTTTTATGTCAAGGTCGATGATGACGTCCACGTCAATTTGGGTAAACACTGAGTACCCACTTTTCTATCTCTTGGAGACTAGATTTCAGCTCTGTTAACTGGGTGTTTTTTCGTTCCTACAGGTACACTAGCAGCGACTCTTGCTCGTCATCGGTCAAAACCCAGAGTTTACGTTGGGTGTATGAAATCAGGACCTGTTCTTTCTCAAATGTAATCTTAGACTTCCACAGTACTTTTGTGTTTGTAACTTTCTCGTATCAGTGTTATTTTACGCATTTACCTATGTTATGTTATCCAGGAATGTTAAGTACCATGAACCCGAGTTCTGGAAATTCGGAGAAGAAGGAAATAGATACTTCCGACACGCAACTGGTCAGATTTATGCTATATCTAAGGATTTGGCTAACTACATCTCAATTAATCAGTAAGCATTTTTTCCTTTCTTTTTTTATTGTGTCAAGATTGACTGCATCCTTTTTGTTTTGGTGCTTATGTGGACAGGTGAATATAATGCCAAGCTTGTTGATTATGTTGGTTATCAGATTTCATTTGTTTCATTGGTTTTTCTGGGATATATGTACTAATTGTTGGAAATATGATTTATAAATGTAGGCCCATATTGCATAAGTTTGCGAACGAAGATGTGTCGCTTGGTGCTTGGTTTATTGGTCTAGAAGTCGAGCACATAGATGAACGCAGTATGTGTTGTGGCACTCCACCAGGTATTGTTCTATAGATTAGCACGTTTGGCTAAGCTTAGAAGTTACCTTTAAGTAAGAGTAACTTCATTTGCTCACGTCATACTTCTTTTGACCGTAAATTTTGTTGCCATTTACAGATTGTGAATGGAAAGCACAAGCAGGTAACGTTTGTATTGCCTCCTTCGACTGGAGCTGCAGTGGAATTTGCAAGTCAGTCGAAAAGATTAAATTTGTACACAAACAATGTGGTGAAGGAGAAGAGGCTCTTTGGAATGCTTTACTGTAGATTCATATGAAAGGGGGAAAAAATCTTCGATTAACAAAAAAGTAAAAACTAATACTCCCCCGGTTTCAACTATCAGGTAATACAGAATGATACATACGGTTTTCAAGATTTGCGATCGATATGTGACATTGTAGGTATAGACATAATTATGATTTTGAGGCAATGAGTGTTCGACTCTAGACGGCTGAGATGGGATGGCTTGATATGTAGTCTTGTTAGAAGGCTAATTATTGATGATTAGTTCTTCGATATTCGAACGATGTTCTATTTTGTGTGTGTGTGTGTGTGTGTTTTGTTTTTTGTTTTTTTTTTTCATGCAAAAAGAATTACTGAACAAGAAAATGCCCAGCTGTGTAAATAAAAGGTCTCCCTTTGCAAAATTATTTGAAATATGTTACTTGTACATAGTACGGTTTTCATAAAGATGTCCACCCTTCTCATAAGGAGGTCGGCTCATTTTTTATATTTTATTGGATATGGGTATCCTTCTATGTGAGGATGGTGGACACTGTTATGGACATCCTGATGTACGTATAAAATTATTTAAATTATTATTTTTTAAATGGGTTGGGCCAAAGTTGGTTCTAGGGTCCAAATAGGACCCAAAGCCCATGTTATAAAGGGTGAGCCCACAAATTGCTAGTAGAAGATTGGGTTGCAACCCGACCCGGCTGGTAAAATGTATACGGGCTTTATTTAGCAACTAAGAGTTGTGTGTGATTTGATCTTCAACTGTGTTTTACCTAATTTTCCATTTATTTTTTAACTTTTAATGTTGGATTTTTGTAATTTGCTCAAATTGCAAGGTTACGATGTATTAGAAAAATACTATATGTTAGCACCTCATAAATCAGTAAACTTCTTGTGCAGAGCCTGTAATTTTTTTATTTAGTTAAAAACGAGACTATGATGAGACAAGTCTTTATACGTTTTGAATAATCAATATCCTACCGAATATCTTGGATGCCTTGGACATGCAAGGGTTGTTCAAATCATTGGCACTAACACACCACCAAAGAACTTGTTGAGCGAGGTGAAACAACCAAACTCTATACAAGTCTCGTTATCAGGGTCAAGCTTGAGATTTTTAAACTTGAGTCGAATTCTAAAAATTGAGCTCTCAAGTTATAGTGCGCGTTCAAAATTGTTTTCTTCATAACCAAACTCTTGGTATAAGTATCAAAAGTCGAAAAGAATGATCATTTCACCGAGCCAAACTTATTGAACTAAAAAACAAACCTAAAACCCAACAAAATTAATATATGTTTATTATAATCTTAGGCCAGCCTTTTTTTCACCTGTTTGGTCTATCCAAAAGCAGGCAACCCAACAAGCATTTGGGATTCTTTTCAACAACTCACATTGTATGAATTATTTTTTGTTACTTTAATAATGTTTGTGAGCACATGTATTAAAAAATTGAAAATAGAAAATAATTGTTGAACCTTTTCATGATATGTGGCATGCATGCATGCTTTAATAGATGTCGTGCCCCCAAACAACATAGGATTAGCCATTTCAGGCACTCGAGCCACCAAAAAGAAATTAAAAAAAAAAAAAAAAAGTAACATTTTCATTTTGAACCATTTAAATGATTTATATAGTATTGTACGTGATCAAGAGACAATCTGACGAAATGAAACATTAGAATTGAATTTCGGACGTGTTAATGATAAAAATAAATCATACATAACAGACAAACCATAAATGCATGTGGTCGGAGCTTTATGAATTTTGCTATGTTCCTTAATTAGATGTACGAATGTGAGCTTTATAAGAGGAGGCAAATGGGGGTATTCTTACCATTTCTTTACAATAAGTGCAGATTATATCTGGATAAGTGGATGTACGAATATGTGAATAATGTTAATATGTTAAGATTGAATATGACTAGGCATCTTTACATTTTCAATTAAATCTAGTCCAAAGTATTAAATATGCCGTAAATATATACATAACATTATGTATGTATAGTATATTGGGAGAAAAATTAATTGAAAATTGATTGTTCGTCATAATCAATGATACTTGATGAAATAAACACGTCTATGTTTCTTATGAATTTACAGAAATAATTTTTTTTTAACGGACAATCGTGACTACATAATAACAATAAAACAATGTGACACTAGGTCTTTAGTAGTATAACCTTTTAGTTTGAGAATATAAAATTTGGGGTAAAAGAAAAAGAAAAAAAAATGAAGGTGAGAATGGGCCATCACTTTGACTCTAGGAGCATCATATTTGTAAATTTTCTTCAATAACAAGAAGAGAAAAATAAAAAATAAAAAATGAAGTGGTTAAGACTTTAGGCCCAAAAAGATTTAGAAACATAAGGAGGCCCATGGCCCACAAGGATGGAGTTTTCACGTGACGCCACATGCATATAATGTGGTGTTTCCGCTGGATTCGTGTATTGTCCATTCGTATATCACGTGACTGGCGCATGCTTGCTTACTCACCGGCCACCACCACTCAATTTTTTTTTTTTTTTTTTTTTATTCTTTTTACTTCCTTAAGCTCCTGTTTTGCCCCCTTTTTCTTTCAAAATTTTTTATCTCTTATTTTCAACCACACAATTTTTCATAAAATAATATTGCACGTAAATAAATTTTTTTTTCAACCACATATTCTCCAAAAATAATATTGCAGACATTAAAATTTGAAAGAAAGAAGGCCAAACGAGGGCTAAATCTTTAATTCTAGAGCTTGTTTGACAAACATTATTATTAAAAAACACGAGAGTTTTAACTAGTAATTTTTACGAGAATGTGTAGTTAAAAAGTAAAAAAAACTTTTGATATATATGTAAAATATTTTATTGTGTAAATATGTGTTGAAAATGATTTCATAGAAAATTATAAAATAAATTAATGATCATCAAACAGAAACTTAGGGTACAGTGATTGCAAGTGTGGAATTTGCATGAAAAGAAAATAAATTTTAAGTAATTCAATTGTCTATAACTTAATTGCATGAAAATTATCAATTTAACATGTTTGATTGATTTAATTTTCAACTTAAAAAATATTATATTTGTCCGATTTTTATCGGAGGATAAATGAGAGAGGGATAGATGAGAGAGAGAAAGTGAGTGAATTCCTGAAAAAATAAAATCCTACTCCCTCTAAAAAAAAATATTTTCCTTGATTTTGAGGAATATATGATCACGTGACAAAAGTAGAAAATCATTTTCCAAAAGTAGAAAATCATTTTTTATGGAAAAAATGTTAATCAAACAGTACGAAAGTATGAATTTGGGTGAAAATTTTTCTTGAAAAATATTGGCAATCAAACGAACCCTTAATAATAAAGAACTTGTCTTGAATGTAACTATCCAAGGGGTCCGTTTGGCATGTTATTATGAATACAACTGTTAAATTTAAAAAAAAAAAAAATGCTACTATCAAAAAGTTAACAACTGTTGGTTTTCAACAAAGTGCCGTGACCGTTAGAAATCTCACTTATAATAATCGTGCCAAACGGATTCTAAATTACAAATTAAAAGGAGATATACCTTTGAGCCCGAGCGCAAGATATTTATTTCACGAAATCCTTTTATAAGAGAATCGATTTTACTTGAATCGAGACGAATCTTGTCCCATCTCAAGCCCAATATGAGGATTCACACTCTAGAGGTGGATTGATTAAAGGTGAAGTCAATTTTTATTGAGTGTAACAATAAACAACGCTACGTTTATCGCATCTTGAAAAACAAATATAAATATGAAAAACAGAATTATGTGTAGTCATTTTCTTAATTTTTATTTAATTAACAACAACATTCTAGGGTTTTATATTTTAATTCTAAAGTTCATATCTCAAATGTTGACAAAATTTTCATTTCCAAGAAAAAAATGTAACATGAGGAAGCAATAACATATGTTAGGCAAAAAGTCTAAAATTGCCCAACTACAATTGACTTTTTAATTTTGACCATATGTTAGATAACAATTGTTTGGTCTCAAGAGTTTTTGTTAGGTTCGTCAAGAAAAAAATAAAAAAATAAATCTTATTTTTGACGTACAATTTTAGAAGGAGAGGTTTGAAAATATTGAAATTAAAGAAAAAGAAGGTTGTAAACAGAAATGCCACTCAAAAGGCTAATGATAAAAGAATATATAAAACGACACGTTTCAATGAACTCTCTCTTTTGCCTTAATAATTTCAAATTATAAAAAGGCAACCTAATGCTGCCGATGAGAAATCAGAGGCCAATAGAGCATTCAAATTTGATTACATGGAACTTCTTGCCCATCAAGACTGGTCCACAGTTTATCACAAGCCAAGACACCATCAATGAACCGGAGTAATTTTGTGTACTTTTTTGTGCTACAATTTCATCACGTGATGAGATCCCGTTAAATGTATCGTCCATGTTAAGTATAAGCATACTCGACTAGTCGACTTAGTTAGTTTCAAATATTTAAAAGGAAGTCTTATATCGTTCCCAGTATACGTGTATAAAAATTTGAAAACGTTCTACGCAGACTATCAATTTATCAGCTTGTCATAATCTTCTTGTTTTGAGGTCTAACGTGTCATTTTTCCTTAACTTCAAAGTATACTCCGAAAGAATGGGGATATGTGATGTTGCAAACCAAACCACTGCCATAATAACATTCTCCAATTTTGACCCATTTGGTCTATACAGATTGTTACCTTTCAGATGAAGATACACTAACATTAGCCCTTCACTCATCACCCTATAGAAATTATTTGACATCATTTGTTTTGTTAAAAGTAACATTATTTGTACTTGCGTGGAGAAAATATGCCTTATTCCATGAGGCCATATGTAATCTATAGTTCCGATTTAGTTTGATCAACTCGAGGTAAGTCACAACAATCGAGTTTACGTAATTATACGTATTCTTACCATTCACTCTAAGTGAAAATTTTCAAAATCCGTAAATACTTATCCTAGTGTCGGTTAAAAGGGCAATTCAAGTACTTTCTAGCCAGGCTTGCATTCTTAGATACACCAAATTAGTCGTCCCTTATTCACTCCCCTTCTTGGGAATGAGTCCATAACAAACTAGAGACTTATTTTTTATTTTTTCTAAGGTATGGAAGAGACTCAAAAGGAAGAATCCTACTAAACAAACTTGTAAAATAACAAAGTGAAACAGGGTTCTTGAATCACATAGGACCGACAATAACAAGACCAGGATCCGACATTATAGTGGTAATAAAACCAAGAGTTCCACTGTATAATTTCAAGAATTTAGTATGTTATTTTGGTCAGAAATATGAAGGTAAGTGTCTTTTCCTTTTCTTGATTTATGGGTATTCCATATTTTGTATGAAATTTGAAATCGATTTTGTGAATCTTTTCATCACTTGATCCAGTTCACTGATATGCATACTGAAAGATCTGAAACAAAATCTTTACATGTATCACGTCAAGTGAGAATCATTTATTTGGCGATTTTAATTCAACTATAATTCAGTTATTTCAATAATACCTTATTTCTCATTTTTCAATATGTAATAAGTACTACAAAATTCGTATTATTAATTCTCAATTAATTAACATTTACATTAATCTAGACTCAATTTATTTTGACTCGATGAATCTTGATCTACATGAATTTAGAGATATTATAATCTCGTTTGGCCCACATTAAATTAAATTTCATTTCTCTCTCTCCTATTTTTAATCACACAATCTTCCATAAAATAATATTACACGTAAGTCGAATTTTTTTCTTTTTCATTTTTTTTTTCAATCACTCATTTTCAAAAAAAAAAAAATACTATTATACCCATTTTAATTTTAAAAAATGGGGGCCAAACTGAGGCTATAGATCATGTATCTAGGAATTTTAATTGGTATTTAAAATTGTGTATTATTAGCAAATAATTCTTATGTACCAAATGTAGTACAAAAAAATTGTCCATTTGTATTATTTCATCATCACAAAAAAAAAAAAAATTGAATTATATGTTTTGAGAGTACAATTTTATTCTCTTAGATTTTTATCATAAATTTTATTTTATTTAATTTGTTTGAAACTTATCGAATCATCCCCACAAATCAGTATCAAATATTACTTTTACGAGACTTACAAAGTATTTCATTAGTTTGACTCTCTCTCTCTCTCTCCCTCTGACAGACCATTTAATTTTGCCTATCCTTCATCCCTTCTTATTTACTTTGATCACAATTTCACACCAACCTTGTTCCTAACAATAGAAAAATACACGAAAAATGAGATCATCAAATGTAGAATTCAGCAAAGGATCCTGTGATCTTCATGATAATCACGACCAGATTCATCAGAAAACAATTTTCTTGCCAATGCTATGCAAAATTTCAATCAAAGACATAAAACTAAATCACTACAAAAATCAATCTTCATCATCCGATCCTTCTTCCCCTAAAGTCAGTTGCATAGGACAAGTCAAGAGAAACAACAGAATCATTAGCTTTCCCGCCACCTACAGATTCACAGCCGCTGCCACCAGCGCCGCTGCAGTCAACCACCACCACAACAACAAATATACCAAGTTGAAAAAACTGTTTTCCAGCAAAGCCCTCATGCCAGCCACCACTAAGACCGCCACTATCGCCACCACTCGAAGAAGTTGTAGAAGCAGCAGGGAAATGTGTGTAGTTGATTCAAGAAAATCCAAGATTAAGGATCAAGAAAGTGTCAAAGAAGTGAATATTGATGAACTGGATCCGCCCTTGCCGGTGGTGAAGAGGGTGCAACCACCTGCTGCGGCGCCAGGTTTCGGTGGCCGTGATGAGGTGAATATATGGAAGAGAAGAGTTCGTGGGGCGACGATAAAAGGTTTGCAGATTGAACGGATTCAATTACCTAACAACAATGTTCTCCCCTCAACAACTGTATAATCTGGGATTTCACTGTCAAATGGTAGATTTTTTTATTTTTTTTATTTTTTTCATTTTAAGCTCTTTATACAGCAATTTTGATGATAGTCGAGATTTACGCATTTACCTATGTTATGTTATCCAGGAATGTTTAGTACCATGAACCCGAGTTCTGGAAATTCGGTGAAGAAGGAAATAGATACTTCCGACACGCAACTGGTCAGATTTATGCTATATCTAAGGATTTGGCTAACTACATCTCAATTAATCAGTAAGCATTTTTTCCTTTCTTTTTTTATAGTGTCAAGATTGACTGCATCCTTTTTGTTTTGGTGCTTATGTGGAAAGGTGAATATAATGCCAAGCTTGTTGATCATGTTGGTTATCAGATTTCATTTGTTTCATTGGTTTTTCTGGGATATATGTAATAATTGTTGGAAATATGATTTATAAATGTAGGCCCATATTGCATAAGTTTGCGAACGAAGATGTGTCGCTTGGTGCTTGGTTTATTGGTCTAGAAGTCGAGCACATAGATGAACGCAGTATGTGTTGTGGCACTCCACCAGGTATTGTTCTATAGATTAGCACGTTTGGCTAAGCTTAGAAGTTACCTTTAAGTAAGAGTAACTTCATTTGCTCACGTCATACTTCTTTTGACCGTAAATTTTGTTGCCATTTACAGATTGTGAATGGAAAGCACAAGCAGGTAACGTTTGTATTGCCTCCTTCGACTGGAGCTGCAGTGGAATTTGCAAGTCAGTCGAAAAGATTAAATTTGTACACAAACAATGTGGTGAAGGAGAAGAGGCTCTTTGGAATGCTTTACTGTAGATTCATATGAAAGGGGGAAAAAATCTTCGATTAACAAAAAATTAAAAACTAATACTCCCCCGGTTTCAACTATCAGGTAATACAGAATGATACATACGGTTTTCAAGATTTGCGGTCGACATGTGACATTGTAGGTATAGACATAATTATGATTTTGAGGCAATGAGTGTTCGACTCTAGACGGCTGAGATGGGATGGCTTGATATGTATTCTTGTTAGAAGGCTAATTATTGATGATTAGTTCTTCGATATTCGAACGATGTTCTATTTTGTGCGTGTGTGTGTGTGTTTTTTGTTTTTTTTTCATGCACAAAGAATTACTGAACAAGAAAACGCCCAGCTGTGTAAATAAAAGGTCTCCCTTTGCAAAATTATTTGAAATATGTTACTTGTACATAGTACGATTTTCATAAAGATGTCCACCCTTCTCATAAGGAGGGCGGCTCATTTTTTATATTTTATTGGATAAGGGTATCCTTCTATGTGAGGATGGTAGACACTGTTATGGACATTCTGATGTACGTATAACATTATTTAAATTATTATTTTTTAAATGGGTTGGGCCAAAGTTGGTTCTAGGGTCCAAATAGGACCCAAAGCCCATGTTATAAAGGGTGAGCCCACAAATTGCTGGTAGAAGATTGGGTGGCAACCCGACCCGGCTGGTAAAATGTATACGTGCTTTATTTAGCAACTAAGAGTTGTATGTGATTTGATCTTCAACTGAGTTTTACCTAATTTTCCATTTATTTTTTAACTTTTAATGTTGGATTTTTGTAATTTGCTCAAATTGCAAGGTTACGATGTATTAGAAAAATCCTATATGTTAGCACCTCATAAATCACTTAACTTCTTGTGCAGAGCCTGTATTTTTTTATTTAGTTAAAAACGAGATTATGATCAGACAAGTCTTTCTATATTTTGAATAATCAATATCCTACCGAATATCTTGAATGCCTTGGACATGCAAGGATTGTTCAAATCATTGGCACTAACACACCACCAAAGAACTTGTTGAGAGAGGTGAAACAACCAAACTCTATACAAGTCTCGTTATTAGGGTCAAGCTTGAGATTTTTAAACTTGAGTCGAATTCTAAAAATTGAGCTCTCAAGTTATAGTGCGCATTCAAAATTGTTTTCTTCATAACCAAACTCTTGGTACAAGTATCAAAAGTCGAAAAGAATGATCATTTCACCGTGCCAAAATTATTGAACTAAAAAACAAACCTAAAACCCAACAAAATTAATATATGTTTATTATAATCTTAGGCCAGCCTTTTTTTCACCTGTTTGGTCTATCCAAAAGCAGGCAACCCAACAAGCATTTGGGATTATTTTCAACAACTCACATTGTATGAATTATTTTTTGTAACTTTAATAATGTTTGTGAGCACATGTATTAAAAAATTGAAAATAGAAATAATTGTTGAACCTTTTCATGATAAGTGGCATGCATGCATGCTTTAAACAACATAGGATTAGACATTTCAGGCACTCGAGCCACCAAAAAGAAATGAAGAAAATTAAAAGGTAACCTTTTCATTTTGACCCATTTAAATGATTTATATAGTATTGTACGTGATCAAGAGACAATATGACGAAATGAAACATTAGAATTGAATTTCGGACGTGTTAATGATAAAAATAAATCATACATGATAGACAAACCATAAATGCATGTGGTCGGAGCTTTATGAATTTTGCTATGCTCCTTAATTAGATGTACGAATGTGAGCTTTATAAGAGGAGGCAAATGGGGGTATTCTTACCATTTCTTTACAATAAGTGCAGATTATATCTGGATAAGTGGATGTACGAATATGTGAATAAAGTTAGTATGTTAAGATTGAATATGACTAGGCATCTTTACATTTTCCTTTAAATCAAGTCCAAAGTATTAAATATGCCGTAAATATATAGATAACATTATGTATGTCTAGTATATTGGGAGAAAAATTAATTGAAAATTGATTGTTCATCATAATCGATGATACTTGATGAAATAAACACGTCTATGTTTCTTATGAATTTACAGAAATAATTTTTTTTTAACGGACAATCGTGATTACATAATAACAATAAAACAATGTGACACTAGGTCTTTAGTAGTATAACCTTTTAGTTTGAGAATATAAAATTTGGGGTAAAAGAAAAAGAAAAATAAAATGAAGGTGAGAATGGGCCATCACTTTGACTCTAGTAGAATCATTTTTGTAAATTTTCTTCAATAACAAGAAGAGAAAAATAAAAAATAAACAATGAAGTGGTTAAGGACTTTAGGCCCAAAAAGATTTAGAAAGATAAAGAGGCCCATGGCCCACAAGGATGGAGTATTCACGTGACGCCACATGCATATAATGTGGTGTTTCCGCTGGATTCGTGTATTGTCCATTCGTATATCACGTGACTGGCGCATGCTTACTTACTCACCGGCCACCGCCACTCAAATTTTTTCTTCTTTTTTCTTTTTACTTTCTTAAGCTCCTGTTTGCCCACTTTTCCTTTCAAAATTTTCTCTTTTATTTTCAACCACACAATTTTTCACAAAATAATATTACATGTAAATCAAAAAATATTTCTTCCTTTTTAACCACATATTCTCCAAAAATACTATTGCAAACATTAAAATTTGCAAAAAAAAAAAAAAGAGACAAACAAGGGCTAAATCTGACAAACATTATTGTTAAAAAACACGAGTTTTAAGCAAACAGACATTTAGGGTGCCTTGATTGCAAGTATGAAATTTGCATGAAAAGAAAATAAATTTTTGGTAATTCAATTGCCTAAAACTTAATTGCATGAAAATTATCAATTTAATGTGTTTGATTTATTTAATTTTTAACCTAAAAAATATTATACTTGTCCGATTTTTATTGATGGATGAATGAGAGAGAGTGGATACATGAGAGAGAAAGAGAGTGAGTGAATTCCCTAAAAAATAAAATCTTACTCTTTTCCCTGATTTTGAGGAAAATATGATCACGTGACCAAAAGTAGAAAATCATTTTTCATGGAAAAAATGTTAATCAAACAATACGAAAGTAGGAATTTGGGTGAAAAATACATTTTTCATAAAAAAATATTGACAATCAAACGAACCCTTAGTAATAAAGAATTTGTCTTGAATAGTAAGTATCCAAGGGGTCCGTTTGGCATGTTATTATGAATACAACTGTTAAATTTGTTTAAAAAAAAAAAAAAAAAAGCTATTATCAAAAAGTTAATAACTGTTGGTTTTCAACAAAGTGCCATGAAAGTCAGAAATCTCACTTATAATAATCATGCCAAACGGATTCTAAATTACAAATTAAAAGGAGATATACCTTTGAGCCCAAGCGCAGGATATCTATTTCATGAAATCCTTTTATAAGAGAATCAATTTTACTTGAATCAAGACGAATCTTGTCCCATTTCAAGCCCAACAACTTTCTAGGGTTTTATATTTTAATTCTAAAGTTCATATCTCAAATGTTGACACAATTTTCATTTCCAAGAAGAAAATGTAACATGAGGAAGCAATAACATGTGTTAGGCAAAAAGTCTAAAATTGCCCAACTACAATTGACTTTTTAATTTTGACCATATGTTAGATGACAATTGTTTGGTCTCAAGAGTTTTTGTTAGGATCGTCAAGGGGGAAAAAATCTTATTTTTGACGTACAATTTTAGGAGGAGAAGTTTGAAAATATTGAAATTAAAGAAAAAGAAGGTTGTAAACAGAAATGCCACTCAAAAGGCTAATGATAAAAGAATATATAAAACGACACGTTTCAATGAACTCTCTCTTTTGCCTTAATAATTTCAAATTATAAAAAGGCAACCTAATGCTGCCGATGAGAAATCAGAGGCCGATAGAGCATTCAAATTTGATTACATAGAACTTCTTGTCCATCAAGACTGGTCCACAGTTTATCACAAGCCAAGACACCATCAATGAACTGGAGTAATTTTGTGTACTTTTTTGTGCTACAATTTCATCACGTGATGAGATCCCGTTAAATGTATCGTCCATGTTAAGTATGAGCATGCTCGACTAGTCGACTTTGTTAGTTTCAAATATTTAAAAGGAAGTCTTATATCGATCCCAGTGTACGTGTATTAAGATTTGAAAATGTTTTACGCGGACTATCGATTTATCAACTTATCATAATCTTCTTGTTTTGAGGTCTAACGTGTCATTTTTCCTTAACTTCAAGGTATACTCCAAAAGAATGGGGATATGTGATGTTGCAAACCAAACCACTGCCATAATAACATTCTCCAATTTTGAGCCATTTGGTCCATACAGATTGTTACCTTTCAGATGAAGATACACTAACATTAGCCCTTCACTCATCACCTATAGAAATTATTTGACATCATTTGTTTTTGTTAAAAGTAACATTATTTGTACTTGCGCGGAGAAAATATGCCTTCCACCATGAGGCCATATGTAATCTATAGTTCCGATTTAGTTTGATCAACTCGAGGTAAGTCACAACAATCGAGTTTACGTAATTATACGTATTCTTACCATTCACTCTAAGTGAAAATTTTCAAAATCCGTAAATACTTATCCTAGTGTCGGTTAAAACGGCAATTCAAGTACTTTCTAGCCAGGCTTGCATTCTTAGATACACCAAATTAGTCGTCCCTTGTTCACTCTCCTTCTTGGGAATGAGTCCATAACAAACTAGACATTTTTTATTTTTTCTAAGGTATGGAATAGACTCAAAAGGAAGAATCCTACTAAACAAACTTGTAAAATAACAAAGTGAAATAGGGTTCTCGAATCACATAGGACCGACAATAACAAGACCAGGATCCGACATTATAGTGGTAATAAAACCAAGAGTTCCACTGTATAATTTCAAGAATTTAGTATGTTATTTTGGTCAGAAATATAAAAGCAAGTGTCTTTTCCTTTTCTTGATTTATGGGTATTCCATATTTTGTATGAAATTTGAAATCGATTTTGTGAATCTTTTCATCACTTGATCCAGTTCACTGATATGCATACTGAAAGATCTGAAACAAAATCTTTACCTTAATGTATCACGTCAAGTGAGAATCATTTATTTGGCGATTTTAATTCAACTATAATTCAGTTATTTCAATAATATCTTATTTCTCATTTTTCAATATGTAATAAGTACTACAAAATTCGTATTATTAATTCTCAATTAATTAACATTTACATTAATCTAGACTCAATTTATTTTGACTCGATGAATCTTGATCTACATGAATTTAGAGATATTATAATCTCGTTTGGCCCACATTAAATTAAATTTCATTTCTCTCTCTCCTATTTTTAATCACACAATTTTCCATAAAATAATATTACAAGTAAGTCGAATTTTTTTTTTTCAATCACCCATTTTCAAAAAAAAAATAAAAAAAATACTATTATACCCATTTTAATTTTAAAAAATGGGGGCCAAACTGAGGCTATAGATCATGTATCTAGGAATTTTAATTGGTATTTAAAATTGTGTATTATTAGCAAATAATTCTTATGTACCAAATGTAGTACAAAAAAATTGTCCATTTGTATTATTTCATCATCACAAAAAAAAAAAAAATTGAATTATATGTTTTGAGAGTACAATTTTATTCTCTTAGATTTTTATCATAAATTTTATTTTATTTAATTTGTTTGAAACTTATCGAATCATCCCCACAAATCAGTATCAAATATTACTTTTACGAGACTTACAAAGTATTTCATTAGTTTGACTCTCTCTCTCTCTCTCCCTCTGACAGACCATTTAATTTTGCCTATCCTTCATCCCTTCTTATTTACTTTGATCACAATTTCACACCAACCTTGTTCCTAACAATAGAAAAATACACGAAAAATGAGATCATCAAATGTAGAATTCAGCAAAGGATCCTGTGATCTTCATGATAATCACGACCAGATTCATCAGAAAACAATTTTCTTGCCAATGCTATGCAAAATTTCAATCAAAGACATAAAACTAAATCACTACAAAAATCAATCTTCATCATCCGATCCTTCTTCCCCTAAAGTCAGTTGCATAGGACAAGTCAAGAGAAACAACAGAATCATTAGCTTTCCCGCCACCTACAGATTCACAGCCGCTGCCACCAGCGCCGCTGCAGTCAACCACCACCACAACAACAAATATACCAAGTTGAAAAAACTGTTTTCCAGCAAAGCCCTCATGCCAGCCACCACTAAGACCGCCACTATCGCCACCACTCGAAGAAGTTGTAGAAGCAGCAGGGAAATGTGTGTAGTTGATTCAAGAAAATCCAAGATTAAGGATCAAGAAAGTGTCAAAGAAGTGAATATTGATGAACTGGATCCGCCCTTGCCGGTGGTGAAGAGGGTGCAACCACCTGCTGCGGCGCCAGGTTTCGGTGGCCGTGATGAGGTGAATATATGGAAGAGAAGAGTTCGTGGGGCGACGATAAAAGGTTTGCAGATTGAACGGATTCAATTACCTAACAACAATGTTCTCCCCTCAACAACTGTATAATCTGGGATTTCACTGTCAAATGGTAGATTTTTTTATTTTTTTTATTTTTTTCATTTTAAGCTCTTTATACAGCAATTTTGATGATAGTCGAGATTTACGCATTTACCTATGTTATGTTATCCAGGAATGTTTAGTACCATGAACCCGAGTTCTGGAAATTCGGTGAAGAAGGAAATAGATACTTCCGACACGCAACTGGTCAGATTTATGCTATATCTAAGGATTTGGCTAACTACATCTCAATTAATCAGTAAGCATTTTTTCCTTTCTTTTTTTATAGTGTCAAGATTGACTGCATCCTTTTTGTTTTGGTGCTTATGTGGAAAGGTGAATATAATGCCAAGCTTGTTGATCATGTTGGTTATCAGATTTCATTTGTTTCATTGGTTTTTCTGGGATATATGTAATAATTGTTGGAAATATGATTTATAAATGTAGGCCCATATTGCATAAGTTTGCGAACGAAGATGTGTCGCTTGGTGCTTGGTTTATTGGTCTAGAAGTCGAGCACATAGATGAACGCAGTATGTGTTGTGGCACTCCACCAGGTATTGTTCTATAGAATAGCACGTTTGGCTAAGCTTAGAAGTTACCTTTAAGTAAGAGTAACTTCATTTGCTCACGTCATACTTCTTTTGACCGTAAATTTTGTTGCCATTTACAGATTGTGAATGGAAAGCACAAGCAGGCAACGTTTGTATTGCCTCCTTCGACTGGAGCTGCAGTGGAATTTGCAAGTCAGTCGAAAAGATTAAATTTGTACACAAACAATGTGGTGAAGGAGAAGAGGCTCTTTGGAATGCTTTACTGTAGATTCATATGAAAGGGGGAAAAAATCTTCGATTAACAAAAAATTAAAAACTAATACTCCCCCGGTTTCAACTATCAGGTAATACAGAATGATACATACGGTTTTCAAGATTTGCGGTCGACATGTGACATTGTAGGTATAGACATAATTATGATTTTGAGGCAATGAGTGTTCGACTCTAGACGGCTGAGATGGGATGGCTTGATATGTAGTCTTGTTAGAAGGCTAATTATTGATGATTAGTTCTTCGATATTCGAACGATGTTCTATTTTGTGCGTGTGTGTGTGTGTTTTTTGTTTTTTTTTCATGCACAAAGAATTACTGAACAAGAAAACGCCCAGCTGTGTAAATAAAAGGTCTCCCTTTGCAAAATTATTTGAAATATGTTACTTGTACATAGTACGATTTTCATAAAGATGTCCACCCTTCTCATAAGGAGGGCGGCTCATTTTTTATATTTTATTGGATAAGGGTATCCTTCTATGTGAGGATGGTAGACACTGTTATGGACATTCTGATGTACGTATAACATTATTTAAATTATTATTTTTTAAATGGGTTGGGCCAAAGTTGGTTCTAGGGTCCAAATAGGACCCAAAGCCCATGTTATAAAGGGTGAGCCCACAAATTGCTAGTAGAAGATTGGGTTGCAACCCGACCCGGCTGGTAAAATGTATACG
>NC_036247.1:16855601-16883453 GCF_002742605.1 Olea europaea var. sylvestris | reverse complement strand
TCTTGTTCACATATTTGTTGTAGATACAACAGTCCCAGCATACAATAAAAGATAATAAGAGCATGAAAGCATTGACTCTTAGCGCATATTCTGTCAAGAAAACCATGACCTATATTGAAAAGCCTACATAATTAAACAATCCTTATTTGTTTGCCTTTGAAATAGTTCAATATGCTCTCTTTCAGTAGAATGGAAACCATTGCTGCAAAGTGGGAACTCATTCCCAGAGACAATTATACCGAGGAAAAAGAGTCAATCAACCTAAAGAAAGACCATGGAGACCCTTTTACAATTTCACCCTTCTGTACTAAATTTATACAAATTTTGTTCTATACAACAAAACTATGAATTCTAGTAATCAAGCTATTCAGATTTCCTGGAAAATTGGTTGGTTGCATTCGCTCATTAATTATTTATTGATCTTCCAGTATTAGTTTCATTTTCTTGAGTGAAGCAGTAGAAGTGGTAAATAATAAATCTTGGTTCAATTGAGTAGCAGTGAACCAAAACAAATAGGGCGCGTAAGATGATAACTGAATGCCAAAAATGAGTTTAAGTAAACCAATTTTTGAGATTTTCACAGAATCCTAACCCACAACCTCCTATTCTAAGAGCCACCATCATTATCACTAGAGCCAGAAGACAAGCATATTGATCCGAAGAATTATAATTAGTAGCCAACTAAGAAACAATACAATATCACCATATACATGAAAATTGAAGTTCCAAAGAAAATCATTTGGATCAAACGGGAGTAATTAACTAGTGACAAACATTACATCAATTTTGAGCTATTCAATTGAATGATAAAAACTACCATTCGTCTCCCCCATTTAAACCCTTTTTCCATTGCTTTTTCAAATACAGAAAAATTTCACACATAATTTAAAAAACAAAAAGGGTAAGAAAGAAACAGAGAAACCCACAAACAAAGATACTGATTCACATTTCAAGCAATTCATCCCACAAATAGATTTGAAAATAAACTCGAATAAAATTAAAGTAAGATCAGACGAGTTATTCGTCGGAAGGGGAAAAATGAATGAGAAAAAACCAATAACACCATAAAGTGGCGGATCCAGGATTAGAGGTCAGCTAAGGCAACCGTTGACTATCGACTATCATCAAGTTTAAATTTCCAATTTCCAGCAACAATTTATTATTTATCTCACAAATTCCTAATTTAACATTTAAATGATAATAACACTACCATATAAACTATAAAGTAAAAGTTGTCACTTCTGTCAAATTTTTACACTTGATTAGCATTTTAGAATATATCTCTAAGTTAATAACATAGAAAAAGAGAACAAATAACAGATAAATTCAAAATACACAAATATGAATCTAAAAACCTAACCACGGGCAACTAGCCCCCTGTCCACACGTGTAAAACCGAAGATCCAATTGCAATTAATCTATTTTTCTTAATTAAATAAATCAAATTACAACTAAAATTAATCTCTTCACAATTCACAAACCCTAAAATGCAAAAGATTCAATTTTTTATCATTTAAGAATTAATAAGAATAATGCAATAAAATTACCGACAAGCAGGAGGCAGCAATGAAGCGGCGTGGTCCTTGACTGGCGGCGACGGGTGGGAGAAAACTGGGAATCTGGAATCGCCGAGTTGGAGTCTGGGTAGACTTCAGACGTCTATTACTCTAGTGAATTTTTTTGGCAATTATCATTTATCATTTTGTTTTTCTTCACTGGGCCACAATTTAAAAAAGAAAAAGGCCCATTAAAAAAAAGAAAAGGGCCCAGCTACCCTGCCTTCATCTTCACCAATCCGTCTACCCAGCGATCAGATCAATTGTGCAATCGCTCATCGCTGAACCTGTAAATTTTGGTGGAGCTAGCGCACGCGACCGTGCCACCTCACCAGGTGCTGGCTCCGTCACTAACGCCATACCTTAGAACGACTAGAGGGTAACTCAATCGATTTGGTAATCGGGCGAAATTTTTGCCCAATATTTTTGTCTTTAATTAAGTGGGATACGTGAGGCTATCGTGACACAAACCTATATGAGTTACGTAAGGTTAACGTGTAAAAGAGGATAACCTTTTGGGCCGAAAATACCACTGTAACAACATGCTTCCCCAAATGGCCTTATCTATAAAAGTCTGGCTCGACCAATGTTGTCATTTAGACACGATTAGGAAAATTTACAGTCTAGTTCCTAAGCTTCGAGAAATGTGGCAAAAAGGTACCCAACAACAATATTTTGTTGCACTTGAGCACTTGGCCATTCATTATTGTAGTATTCTGTTCTAGTAGATGGTTTCCTTTTGTTTGATAACTAGTCTATTGCACGGGCAGGATTCTATTGAACGTTATGTTAGCGCTTTTAATGTTGAAAATTGTTTAGTTTTTAATGTTGATATTAGTTTACTGTTTAAAGAAAAAGTAAATTCATTAGTTAAAAACAACAACAATATTTTGTTGCACTCGAGCACTTGGCCATTCATTATTGTAGTATTCTGTTCTAGTAGATGGTTTCCTTTTGTTTGATAACTAGTCTATTGCACGGGCAGGATTCTGTTGAACGTTATGTTAGCGCTTTTAATGTTGAAAATTGTTTAGTTTTTAATGTTGATATCAGTTTACTGTTTAAAGAAAAAGTAAATTCATTAGTTAAAAACAAAATCATTGGATGTAAGCTATGATATTAATTTTGAAATGGAATGATTTAATACAGTAATATTTCACTGTTTTTGCAATGGAAAGAAGAAAAAGGAAAGTAAGACGCATACAACAATCTTTAAATTTCAAGAGTAGTAATTTATTGCTATTCGATGGAATCTGAAGTCTTGTACATAGACAAAGATATAAACAGATCATGTTACTTTTTTCAGAAATACAAAGTAGAACATTGATTACTGTCTACTGTCACAAAATAGTCGCAAAAGTATCGTAGATGTTATTCATTCATGTTTTTCTTTTGAGGTGATCTCAATGGTTCGGTCATCGATTTTGGAGCCTGTATGAGTCCATTTTTTGGGTTTTGACTCTGCTTCAATAGGTACATTTGATGGTTGGAAGAGAGACCTTTTTGCATGCGGTGGATTGATTTCTTCAGTAGCGGTGGAAATGTCATCGGGTCGTCCGGACACCTTGTTCTTGCCTTTTACGTCTTTGTTGTTGGAATTTTTTTTCCATTTCAATTTGCTTGTTTGCATCTTCTGTAACAATTAAGGAATCAACTTGATTTGTCGTGGAGAAGTTGAACACAAATATGATTTCAAAGCGGTACTCAGGTGGGTCGTGGCATTTTTTTGTTGCCTTGAGGTAAAAGAGTAGCTTTGTATCACTTTCCAATTTGACAACGTCGTTGAGTTCTTTAATACCTTCCTGTGGTCGACGAAATATATTTCAATAGAGTGGGATGTTTGTTGTTAAAAAAGAAAGCATTTTCTAAGGATGTTGAATATGATGTTTTACCTTCTGAAGATGGTTCATTAAGTCATTGGCGCTACTTTCCAGTAACACTTTTGATGTATCTCCTATGATGATTGCATCTAACGAACCGAATTTGTCTTCAAGTTGTACAAATGCATTTACCTTAAAGAAAGCGGTTTTTTTTTAGCCATGTATTATGTACATTATTCCTGAAATAATAATTAGTAAATTTTTGAACTTATATTTAATAGAAGAAATTACCTTGGGATGAATTTTGAGTGTTCGTACTTGCGGAATCGACATTTATGAATTTCTTCAAAGTTCGCGTTGGAAGTTTTCTTGCAGTTGTTACAAGACATATACCAAAAATTTTGGTCTTTTGAAGCTATTTTCCAGTGTGCATTCACCCAGTTAAATTTCTTCTGTTAAAGGAGATGTCTCATGTAATTAGATAAAAGGATGTGATTGAGAAAAATACGTGATGTTACTATAATATTTATTGTAAAATAAAAGATAATGTGTTTCTATTAATTATATTCAGTTTATATTAGTATAGAAGTACTGTTAGATACATCCCTAATAAATCCTCAATCGGTGTCAATTCATTATCAGTATGAGGAGAAAGTTTGGGTGGGCTGACAGCAATAAAATATTTATTTTCCGTCAGTTTGTCAAGTGCTTCCTTGTTAACTTTCACCCTACAAGAAATAACGATATATTTAGTTATAAAATAGATCCTTTATTTTTATTTTTATTCTTATTTTGTATTAAAGGTACGTAAATAAGCAATATGTATATTAGATATGTTGTATTACCATTATTTGTACTCCGCAACAGCATGTAGTTGGACATTAATGAAAAAATTACTATTTATTTTGGTCGAAAGTGTGATGCCTGTACAAAAGAAATTAAGAATATCTTACATGAAAAAAAATAACAATACTATAGATGGAACTGTATTTGTAAGAGAAATTTACCGTTGAACGAAGAAACTTTGAGATTTATAGCTCATATCACAGGTCTATTTCGAAAATGTTCAATTATCGAAGTGCATTCACTTCGACAAAGGTATCCCATAATGTTAGTATAACAATTTTGAATTCTTTATCTATCAAGATTATATCTTGTAGATAAACTTCTGTACCAAAGTTAGTTTGAATAAGGCGTTTTTGTCAAACACCTATAGCGACACCCATCATGCCTACAAAGTTACGTAAATTGTTTTATATGTTAGTGTGCATGCAAAAAATTTGAACGTAAAAATTAATTATGAAATATTTTATATGTCATTTTGCATGCAATTTGTATGTGAAAAATAAATTATGAAATGTTATATGAAATGATTTGTTTAAATGTAATGCAGTAGAAATCTTACTTATGTCTGTATTTTTGTCCATATGCCTCTCTAGTTGATCAAACGCAGTAAGTTGAAATTTTGAGAACAGGAGATTCAAATTGTCTTCATTTAATTCTTCAACCTTTGTTCTTCCTGTTATGTTCCACATTTTTTGTCCAGGAGAACTCCAAAATTCACTTTTGAAATCGTTAACTGTTGCATTTGACCCAATGTATGTTTTTCCAAGTTCGAACTGATCGATTAGTGCAGTGATATTGGTATCATACATTGTTGCTGTGATTTTGTTTCCCTGTTCAAAAAAAGAAAAAGATGGGAACATTTAGAAAGTATACAGGTATAATGATTGGTAAAAATTTATTGAAACGAAAGTTTTATTTGTACCTCTAAATCCATGAGAGTAAGATTTTGATAACGGCTAGTAGAATTTCGAGCAGTCTTTGGAGATTGTTTTCCTGCGACGATCACTTTTGCTAACCAATTGGTTTCTGAAGTTGAAATTTTTGGAATGAATTTATGAGGTGCAGCTAGGGATGTAAACGAGCCGGGCCGAGCCGGCTCACGAGCCTAAAGTTTCAGTTCGGGCTTGGCCCGGTTAAAATAATTGAGCTTTTTTGCGGGCTCGAGCCGGGCCGAGCAAAAGCTCGGTCAAAAAAAAGGCTCGGCCCGAGCAAAAGCTCGGGCTTTTTACGAGTCGAGCCGGGCAAGCTCTTTTTTTTTCTTTCCTAAACTAAAAGGCAGCAGCAACCTGCCTTTAAAAGGCAGCAGATTTAACTTTTTTTTTTTGAAAGCTCGCGAGCTCACGGGCCGGCTCGGGCAAAGCCCGTGTCTCCAAAATGGGGCTCCCGATTGCCATCCCTAGGTGCAGCCATTTTGTTATAGCAATTGTTGATATGTAGGAAGAAGAAGAAGAAGACAGTATGAGTAGAAGTTAGAATTTCTTAAAAGATGGAAGCTCTAAATGGTAATGATAATTTTTGTGTTTTTGTAATTGCAGATGTGATGTTGAAACCTTGTGTTAGCCTATTTCTTAAATAAAATAAAAAAATTGAGACATAGTGGCTTAATAAATATTTTAATGTTGGGTATACGATGTTGGAAGGACGTTGTTAAACTATTTATGTATTCATGTGTCAATTGTAAAAAATGAAGCATAGATTGGATAAATAAACTAAAAAAAGGAAAGACTGATTATGAAACTTTTTTTATGGTTAAAACAAATAAAATAATTTACATTGTAAAATCTCATCAACGGCCATACCTTATAATCTAAATAGCCATACGTTACTGTATAATCACTGGTATAAGATATAGAGATTACTTTCAAATTTCATTTATAGTACAAAGATATGGCTATAATGGAATATAAGATTATTTTATTAGTTCTTATTATTTTATTTTATTAAAATTTGAAAACGTGATAGTTTAGAATAGACAAACATATGAGGATTACGCCAAACGTTTAATATATAGCATGGAGAAGTGAAGTTGTACTTATAATATAGAAATAGTTTTGAATTGTTTTGATGAATGAAGATAAGATTTAGTTTAAATAATATCGGAAGAAATATTTACATTTTATATTTATTTGTCGAAAAAGAAATGATGCTATAGATCAATTCATTTAATTTAAATAATATAGAAATATGTATATGTATAATAAATAGTGAAAAAATAATATATTTTTTTGTGTAGAAGACTTTTTATTACCACACATATCATTTATATTTTATCTTTATCTATACCATTCCTTTTATATCCCAAAATCTTCATTCTCTACTTAATATCAAAGCCACCATATTTCAGCAAGCACCATCCATAGCAAAAGGTAAGTATTTATATTTTTTACCTTCATATTTATACAAATGAAATTTTAAAATTGGGGGGAACCCCGGTGCATGGAGGTCACAGCCTCCGTACACGGAGGTTCGCAAATTCGTGTACGGAGATTTTTGAATTTGTATTTTTTTCTACTTTTCATGTATTTTTAAATTTGTATAAATATTATTTCGCTGCTTGTTTAGAATTGTTAAATTTGTTTACAAATAGTTTATTTTCAAATTATTTATGCAGATGTCTTTGGAATATATATTGTCTCCAAATTAATGATTTTCTGCTACTATTACTCAATATCTAAGTCGGGAATATCTTAAAGACTTTATAGATTTTATATATGCAAATCAACAATGTTCTATAATGTGTAGTAATTTTTATGAATTTTTTTCTGGAATTATTTATAGAGAAGAGGAAGAGCTATTTAGTGGTAGATTAATACATGAATTTGTAATGCGGCTTGTTGACTATGGCAAAAATAACGAAGTATGGGTAAAATTAGATGATCGTATTGCTAGATTTGGTATGCAAGAATTTTGTCTTATCACTGGATTACCTTGTCATGAACCGGTTATGTAGATTGATCATAGCAACAATCGTATTAGAAATCATTATTTCAATGGTAGTCAAAGAATTAGCATGAAAATGCTATTTGAAGTTTTCCATGAATGTGAAGAATTAGTAGATAAATTTAAGTTGAGATTAGTTATGTTGGTGGAATGTGTTATAAAACCAGTTGGAAGAATTATTGATTACAAAACTCTTGGTATGGTCAAGCATCTTGATAAATTTCTTGGATATCCTTGGAGTCGAAAAGGATTTTTTATTTTGTTAAATTCACTACAAGAATCACAATTGCAAAGAGCAGAAAGAGTGCAATGGAATGAACAAATAGATTGTAAGTATGCATTACGAGGGTATCCACTTGCATTTCAGGTATTTTATTAATATTTTTTTTTCTTTTGTTGACTTCATATATTTGTAAGAGAAAAATAATTGTAATATGTAATTGCGATACAGTATTGGATTTATAAGGCATTTCCAGAAATTAGAAAAAAATTTGGACGGCGTCGATACAAAACAGCACAGAGTCCACAAATGTATAAGTGGAGTTCTAATAAACTGCTGACTGAAAAAACGATTAAGCACTTTCTGGCAACTCGAGAGGTACGATTTCTTTTAATAAATATATAACTACTTTTGTGTTTAATTATTTAAAAACAAAATGAAAAAATTATTTTGATATTTTATTAAAATTACATATTCAGGTTATTTCAACGTTACATCCTACGGAGGAAGAATTGGAGATATCTTAGTATATAAATCTTTCACGACCATTCCTAGTACGTCAAGAACTTTACCAGTAGCGAGGCCTAATTTTAGATCGAGCACCTCTAATCATGTAACTGAAGACCGGATGATAGAACTACTTGATGTCCAGAAGCAAGACATAATAAAAGGGGTGTTTGATATATGTGGCAACTTGAGAACAGAAGTTTATGACAATCAAAGACAGTTGTTCGAACAACACCAAAAATGGCAGGAGGATTATATGCAATCGACTATGCGTTTCTACATGAATAACTCATTATCAAGTTTTTTTAACACACATTTGGATAAAGAGGAACAATTATTCCAACAACAACAAAAATGGCAAGAAAACCATTATCAGATCATGCACTCTTATGTAGATACCAGTTTAGATTCTATGCGATATTATGTCGATGAACAATATAAGAATACGCTGTAGAAATTATCTGAATGGAAATCAGACATGGAAGTCATTAATAATTGTACGCAAGAAGACATTCCTATTGATACATGTCCAATTCCCGATGATCGATCGAAGGATGCATCAACCTCTCAACAAGTCGAAAGTTCTGAAACAATACAACGAGAGAAGAAAAAGAAGGGAAAACAAATACAATCTTCGTCGTCTAGAAGACGTCATTTGGAAGACTATTCTATGCAAAAATACTTGACTCTTAAAAACTGGATAGCGGAGAACGAATCAAGGTTAGAAAGATGATTTTTTATTATTGGTTTAAATACTACAATTTTATTTTGATTTATTCAACTCTAATTTTAATTATGCTATTCAGTGCATATTTGGAAGATGCCATTGGAAACGTCTATGGAAAAGATTGGTTGAAAAATTAATTGGATAGAACAAAAGATATAAATATTGCGGTCAGTTCTGTTTATTCATAAAAATTAATTTTATTTCATACTTAACATATTTGATTTTTATCAATTTATTCCACCATGCAATTGAATTGGAGCTGAAGTTGTTGAGACGATTAATTATTAATGGTTGCACCCGTGTGTCTAAAGAATATGCGATCATGGACTTTCAATTTGAAAATGAGTGTGCCAATATGATGATTTGGCAAAGGGATTTTCAGGCGGGAAATAATAAAGGTGAACCAGATGGAACTCTTCTGAACAAATATGTGAACGGCAAAATGCCTGTAGAGAGCCGTCCATGGGTAGGGTGTAAATACTTATTAATTCCATGTTCATTTCCCCGAAATACTTGATACCTTTGTTTGTCAATATTTTGGAGTGAAAATTCTAGATATACGATTGCAGTCCCAACGAGCATACACCGAATCAATTAAAGGCACATGCGAACGCGACAGTTAACGTGATTAATTCTTTACTATTCGACAAAGGTTTTGCAGGGAGACGAGATATAAGCAAACACAGAAATAAAGAAATGAAGCTAGAGATTATACCATATCTACCCTGTGCAAACAACGGGTAAGTATCGAAAATAGTTCTTGTTTAATATAATAGATATTTATTCGTAAGTACTAATTACCAAAAAAAAAAAAAATCTTACAGGCCGAACTGTGGAGTTTTCGTGCTTAAATATATAGAATGCTTTGTTTTAGAATTTTCGATAGAATCGATTTCACCAGATAGGATGGTTATATATAGACGAAAAATTTCCGTTGATATTTTAAATAATGAATATTTCCTTCATCCATGTCTGTCTTCGTAGTTGTAATGGAGTAATGTAATTTGCCTGATTGTAATGGAGTAATTGAATGTCGTCATTTAATCACTGTAAATAATGTATTTTATTCAAGTGTTATGTAATTTTTTTAGCCACTATTAGATATTTTCAGAATCCCTAATATTTATGTTGAAATTATGAAAGGAAATGAAAATAAACTGTTAAAATAACATAAAAATCAAAATGACGTGACACTAAATTATTTTGTGACCTATATGTTGTTTTGAGAATTTTAATTTTTTTTAATCTTAAGGAAATAAAGGGTACAAAAATCAGTCTATAGGCTATTTTTGTACATTTTATAAATTAAATTAATCTTATTATTAATCGTGATTTTTTTTAGTTACATGTAACTTTTAATATTTTAGATAGAAATAGAGAATTAATTTCTTTGTAAAAAGAGAAATGATTTAAATACATATTTTTTCTACTGAAATAAATGTTTGATAGTTGATAGCGTGAAAAAGTAGAGAAAAAAGATTGTGTGTCAGATTCAAACTAATGTACTAGAAAAATGCAAATCGGAGATGACAATACACTGAATTCAAAGTAATGGATAGTGGAGATGACAATACACTGAAATGGTGTATGATTAATTGGTTGTTGGCAAGCTGAACTCAAAAACAGTTAAACGTGTACTTTTTCTCCATTTTTCACATTATCAATTTTGAATTAGATTATATAAAATTAGTAATAATGTTTTTGTAAAAAAATTTTTTATAGGAAAGCGATTCTTTATTTTTAAAATATTAAAACTTTTTTATAACTAAAAAATAATTTCGTTTTTCAAACAATATTATGAAAAACAAGAAATACTAATAACGAAATTAAATTTGTTTATAAAACGTAAAAGTACTTATAAGTATAAAATTCAAATAAAGTTATTTTGAAGAATTTTTTTTTTTTTTGTAAGGGCTATGTACAGGTTAAATATTCGAATATATTTCATTTATTTAATTAAGTATAAATATTTACGTATTCTTCTTTTTTTGAAATGAAATTTTTAAAAATAATATAAATTCTGATAATTTTTTTTGGCTTATACTTGTAAAAAACTACTTATAAGTAAAAAAAATCAAACGTTATATTTCTGAAGTATAAATATTTAAATATATTTTATTTTTCAAATTAAATAGTGATAAGAAAATTGCACTATCTCGAATGTAAATAGTGACTTATAAGAAATAAATTATTTCAGTTTATTTAAAAGTAAAAAAAAAACTTATAATTGTAAAATATACTTACAGTAAAAAATTGAATATAAATATTTTTAAGTAAATATTCACATATATTTAATTTTTGCAAATAGAATATTTTGAATAAAGTATTAATAACAAAAAAATGAATAAAAAAATTGAATAAAAAAGAAGATACGTCACTTCAATGACTTTAAATAATATAAAAAAATTGAATAAAAAAGAAGAATTAAACACAGAATTTTCACAACTATTTATTTTCATACAATGACTTTAGATAATATAGAATTTGTTGTTTATTTTCACATACTTTGCACAAACACAGTTTCGTACACAAAATAAAATTCAAATAATTTTTTTTCTATTTTTATTTTTATGCTTTGTGTCTTTTGAAATTAATATTTTTTTTTCCAAGTAATTTTTTATTTTCTATTCTCTCTCTCTTTCAGCCTTCATGTCCTCCACTCATTAAAATAAAAAAATGGTGCTTTGACTTTTTTACCCTTTTCATTTGATTAAAATGCAATCCGCGTGTATATTTAACGGAAGGAACAAACGAAATGGATGGAAAGGACCAACTTCGCAAAAAAAGGTTGAAATAGGGTTGTAAATGCCAAATTTAAAATGATAGGGATGATTTCACAATGAATACAAACGATAAGGATGTTTTATGACAATTACCCTAAATTTTCGCTATTTAATTTTATTTCTAGACTTTTTCGGTATGAATATTAAAATATATATTGTTATTGAAACTATATTTTAATAAACAGATTAATATATCTAGAGTGTCAAAAATAATTTGGAAGTAAATAAAGTAAAAACGAAAATGTATAATTGTAAAAAGAACTTATATTATGTAAAAAGAAAAAAGAAAAAATCTCAATAATTTTTTTTCTTGTATTTTTTTTAAACAACGAGAATAGTTATTTTCAATAATATAATTCATCTACTTTTGTAACCCGTGAACATGTTTTAATAAGAATTTGTCTATTTTTAGTACCTCTTGTCAAATCGTGTGTTTGGCCCCACGAAAGTATTTTATTATTTCATCCATTTTTCAACCCTCTTTATTGACCAAGATCGTCCCATCTTTGTTTGATTTCTGAACATATATTTTGGCATTATAACACGTTTTTGTGAAATTCAATGAGATCTACAGCCTTTGAGTCATGTAATTCAGACATTGTTGCAGTGTCAGTGGAGGGTGCAGTCATTAATTCAGTATAGAATTACGATCTTACCCCCTTCTTTGTTCCATGTAGTGAAAAACTAAGAGATTTCTTTATTCTTTTCGGCCAAAAATTGGCTTTGGAAAAAGGAAATGGACCCCACGAAATAAAAAAAGGTTGAATAATGTAAATGCATGTGAAAAAAATAGTGCACTGGGTTATTCTATATAACAATAGGAGTGCAGATATGGCAAATGGGCCCTGTCCTATTTTAAAGTGGCAAATAAATTGTCCTCTTTCAAAATGAGGCAAATAAAGTTTTCACAGGGAGCTAAATGAATAAGAACGAAAAGTACATTTTTTCTAACCTATATAATTATGTGTTTTCAATATTTACTTACAAGAAATTTTAGCCTTCCAAATTTGCATATCTTACTCTAGACTTGTTGCTGCTTCAATGAAACATTTCTTTATTTATTTACCCTCTTATATTTTACGTCTTATCTTTTAATTCTATAGTTTTAAGTTATAACTCATTTGAAGATCACCTGATTTGTACGAAAAAATCTATAGATTCACACAATCTCTTATTCATTTTATTATACTGTTATAAAAACTTATTCAATCATTCATATGAAAAAAATATGTACATATTATCGCTGTATAAATTGTATCACTGTTGTGCTTCAAAATGGATGTTCCACGTCGTTTTTACATAACTATCAGTAATTCCCTCAATCACAGCATCAATCTGGTTAGTCATAAAATGTTATTATTTTTTAGCTGGAATGAATTTTTCTCATATTTTACTTATAATTTTCCTCCGTATATATTTGTTTATAGATGATTCCTAGAGCATTTGCGAAAGACTGGAGACATGAATTCGGCGATACAGTATGTGTAATTGCGTACGATGTTATAATTGCGACAATAAAATTAGAAATAGTTAATGAGAAATTTTATTTAACTGATGGATGGGAGCAATTTTTCGATAATCACAATTTACACGATGATTATTGCCTAGTATTTGAATATACTAGAAATTTGACATTTAGCGCGATCATAATTGATGATTCTGGGTTAGAAGTGAAATATGAGTCGGACGTCTTCGAAAAAGGTGAAGAAAGCAACAATTCGAATATAGATAATCCTGTATTCGAAGTGAAGTTAACACCCCGTAAATATGGTCATCGAAAAATTGTAATTTTCCTTTTGAATAAATATTTTCATTCTATAGTTGTACTAAATCGATAATTATGATCTCAAGACTAATAATTCATTCATGGCATTGCAGTATATACCGGGAAGATTTGCTAGCCAGCATTTGCCAAAATTCGTGCGTAGTGTTAAAATTCACGACTCTTTACATCAAAATTGGGATATCACCACAAATTTAAGGCCAAATGGTATTGTACGGTGTCTCACTATAGGATGAGCACATTTTCTCTCCATGAAGGAATTAGAAATGGGTGATACATGCGTATTTGAACTATTGAACAACGAACCTCCAGAATTTTTAGTGTACAAAAAAAAATCACAATGATGGAAGTTTGACAAGACTATGAGATTTTTTCATTTTAACATGTTTTTCGTTTTGGCTATTATAATGTTTTACTACAAATTTTATGTCCATCTAATTTATTACTATCTAATCTTATTGGATTTACTTTATTTAAGTACTTATATATTTTAACAACATTTAAATAACTTTTAATTTTAAAATAATGAAGAGAGTCCTAGTTATATTAATAATTAGGAAACTAATTTAAAAGGTATTAAAATTATAAAAGCTAATTTAAAAGGAATTAAAATCATAAAACGCTATAAACCTAGTAAATACGTCCAAAACTATTATGAAATATGGAAAGAAATATTTAAAAAAACTTAATTGAATAAAGGGACAAATGGCAAGGGATCTCAACAAACTGTCATCCAAATAGACTCCTATTCACTTTGGTGAGTGGCCGAAATTTTGGAAAAAATTCTGATTCGGATGCATTGCGATCACATGGTATATGTTAATGCGGTCACATGGTTGTGTGTATTCCTGCCGCTGAGTTCCCTGTGACTGTCTGTGCGACTGCATGAGTGGTTATGCATTGTGGTTGCATGCATGTAAGCTATAGCCATTCCATTTCTTGTTCAAGTCAAGGTGCTTTACTCCGTTCCATGTTGATCCACATTGTTCCAGCTTGTTCTAGCTTCCATTTCCAACTTCTAACTTGGCCCTTAAACTTTCCTAAAGATATTTCATTTAAAGTCGATATAGTAGCCTCAATTGAAAATTAAAGTCTAAGTCCAAATTATCCACAATGTATTTAATTAATAAGTGTAGTCCTAGAAATTTAATTACAATTACAATTAAGTTTACAACTTTCGTAGCAACTAAAATAAAATTCAAGACTTTATAATAGTTGTAATTAAGTCCAAAACTTTCCTAGTAATTATAATAAAATTCAATTTTTTTTAGTAATTATGTAACATTACTTTGAAGGGTTATGGCAAGGACCTAAGATATATTGATATACGCTTTAATAATTAGATTATGTCAAGTCGATTATCGATTACTCAATCTAATTATTAGTATTTTTTCACTAAAAACAAAAGATTGCACTATCCATGTAAAATCACAGATTAGCCAATAAATTAGGAATATTTTTCCCTCTTACCTGTTGTGCATGTATTTTATCTCCGTCCGAGATTCGATAAATAAGTATGGACACAATGGTCATATTGCGCATCTAATTATTCTCAATAAGTTAAGTATCATTTTCAGTGTGATGACACTTGTGATAGAGGATGAAAGCAAACATGTCTCTTTCTTGAAGGGAAAAGATAAATGCCAAAAAAAGAAAGAATCTTGCAAAATGATAAATGCCAAATGTAATTAATGTTAGTAACTATTTCACCAACCTACTTTATTTCTTTACCTCAAATTCATAACTTATTTTTCATCTACATCTTCAATTCATTCATCTCAAATCTCAAACTAATTACAGTGTGGAATTAAGCAACAAATTCTAAGGTAAGTTGATTTTTATGAATAATGTTATTTATATGAATAATTTACTATTTTTAATCGTTGATATTTGTGGAAGAAAGGCGAAATTTGTGTCGAAAATGAAGTTGGTGGTGTGGGAAGTAAGTGGGGGAGTGCCCGCACGCGATGATATAGGGAGTCCCCGCCTGCAATACCGGTGCGGGGAGTCCCCGTACGAATCTGTGTGGGGACTCCCCGCACTATCCCCACACGATTGGTGCGGACCCGCACGACTGTGTGGAGACTTCTTGCACCAATTTGAACTCCCCGCATTCGAAGTTACTCTTTTTTTTGTTTCTTTTTTTAAAGTTAAATTATAATATTTTTTGTATAAATTGGAGACAAAATCACAGAATTAGAAATATATATTAAATCTGATAATTGATATGCATTGACAGTAATTTTTTTTCCAGCTTACATGATATATACTTATATGAAATCACGAAGATATGTTGGTATATGTTATGACGCTTTTCATTTCTATTATTTGTGCAGATGTCTCTATATTATATACTGTCACCAAACCAATGGTTTTCTGGTATTATCACTCAATACCCCAATTACCAATATGTAAAAGATTGTATAGTATTGCTTCAAGCAGATGAGCAATCACTTTTAATCTCTAGCGATAGTAGTTTTCATGGATTTCTTTATGGATTTATGTATAGAGATGAAGAGCAACAATTTAGCAGTAAACTAATACATGAATTTATAATGAGGTTTGTTGACTGTGGTAAAAAGAATGAGATGTGGTGAGGTTGGACGATCATTTTGCTCGTTTTGGCTTGTAAGAATTTTGTCTAATCACAGGATTACCTTGTCATGAATAATCTGTTAATCTTGATCCCAACAATTCTCGACTTAGAGATCAATATTTTGAAGGCAAAAAAAGAATTAACATGAGAATACTTTACGATGCATTCCAATTGTGTGAACATCCGGAGAATAAATTAAAATTGGGATTGATGATGTTGGTAGAATGTGTTTTGACACCAACGGATAGATATATTGGTTACAGAACTTTAGGCATGGTTGAGCAGCTAAATGATTTTATGCTGTATCCTTGGGGCCGTAAGACATACTTTGTTTTGTTGAAATCGTTACAACAATCACATATTGAAAGAATACAAAAAATGCAATAGTCTGGCCAAAATGAATGTAAATATATACTACATGGATATCTCTTTGCCTTTCAAGTAAATTTTTTTAATTTTTTTACTCTATATTTTGATTTTATACGTATTTAATATTAATTTTGAATTCTCTGTTGTAGTTTTGGATATACGAAACATTTCCTCAAATTGGAAACAAATTTGGATGATGTATGTATAAGATATTACAGGCTCTAAGAATGCATAAATGGAAGCAAAAAAAAATATTGAGTGAGAGAAGAGTAAAGCAATTTTTCACTACCCAAGAGGTACGATAAATTTAGATATACATTTGACTATCAACTATCTAATTATTTAATAGTGGGAGAAGAAAATATTATAATTTTTTATTATATATGTAGATTGAAGTACCTGCAGTGTTAGCACCCACTGAAGAAGAATTGGACAAAGTTTGGTAAATGACTTTATCATTACCAACTGATAACCAACATACTATTTTAGATGGCATCATTGGTAGAGAATTTGAGAATGCACATCAACAAATTTCACAACAAATTCGATAACATATGGACGAGCAACAAATTCCAGAACGTATGGACTAGCAACAAACAGGTGTTGCTGGTAGTTCAATATCGAAGATTTCAATTGGACTTCAAGAGTCTGGTTGTTCTTCTCTTGATTTCAATTATGTAAGAAGAGAAGAAATGGAAGAAATGTTCAGTATGTCTAGGCAGCATGTAGTGTCAGATATGTCTGGCTTATGTCATAATCTGAAGACAGACACAGTTGATGAATCAAGAAGACATGAAGCAGAAACTCTTCAAACCCAGAGACAAATGTTTGAACAACATCAGAAATGATACGAAGATCAACACAAGGGTTTGGGCTTCCAATCTGGAATGCATTCCCATCATACTGCTCAAGAAACAAAAGAACAAGTGCTCGTTATTAAACATTTCTTGATCAACAGAAAGAAATGTTTCAACAATAATAGAAATGGCATGAAAAGCAGTATCAAGGAATGCTTCAACAACAACAAAAATGGCATGACGATCAATATCTGGGAATGCAGTCTTATATAAACAACAATTTTGCTTCCATACAGTCTTATATGGATAGCAATTTTACTTCAATGACCACGTACATTGACGACAAAAATGAAAATGTGATGAATCAATTAGATGATTTGGAATCAAAACTAAAAGTTATTGCTTGTTCACAATTGCAGGATGTTCCTCATTTTAGTAGTGGCCAGAAAGTACCATTTCAACAAATTTCATCAATGGGAACATCCATAAAAGAAAAGAAAAATAAGAAAATAAAGTATTCAGGTTATCCGTTAGAAGACTATCTCATGGAAAGATATACAACAATAAGAGAGTGGGTGGTGCGGAATCCATCTAGGTAAGAAATTTGATTGTATTTTATTAATCGTATTACATTAATTTAGTATTAATTTAAACTACAATATATACATATAGTGCATACTGGAAGATTGTAGGAACTGACAACTTATATGGAAGAGATATACTAAAAAATTGGTATCTCTGTCTTGTTAATTTTCTAGAATGAAAGTTCAAATATACGATTGTAGTGAGGAGTCTCATACACTAGAAGAAATCAAGGAACAAATAAAGTTATTAGTTGAAATAGTCCAAGTTTCATTGAATTCCAACAATTTTTCTTCTAGGAGACCAGATTTAAGGAAGCATAGAAACAAAAGGCTCAATTTGGAAATTATACCTTACCTACCTTACGCAAATAACAGGTATGTATTTAATATATTTAAATTGACAACATTTACTCTTTCTTGATTTATGATTTTACCCTTCTACAATTTTTTTTGTCTAATAGAAAACAATTCTTTCATACAGGGCAAATTCTCCAATATTTTTACTCAAATACATATAATGCTTTATTATAAACTATCCATTAGAAACAATTCAAGCAGATAGGTTGAGTATATATAGAAGAAAGATTGTAGTAGACATTTGTTATAATCAATATTTTCTACATCTCGGTAGTTCCTGATTAGTTTTTGATTGTAAATGTGAAGAATTTGTAATATATAAACAATTTGAAATTAGCTTAAGGTTATTTTTGGTGCAACTACATAAATTCAAAATTTAAAAAGTGAAAAATTGTGCATGAATATTTTAACTGTTTATTTGCTTTGAATAAAGTAAATGAAAGACAATAGTTCGGGTTTTTATTGTAAATGTGAAGAATTTGTAATATATAAACAATTTGAAATTAGCTTAAGGTTATTTTTGATCTAATACGTAAATTCAAAATTTAAAAGTGAAAAATTGTGCATGGATATTTTAGCTGTTTATTTACTTTGAATAAAGTAAATGAAAGACAAAGAAAGAATATATTTTAGAATATATACTTCATTAATGTTGACAATTCACTGCAAAAATACAAAATAAATATTCTACTATCCATAATTAATGAATAGCAATAAATGATGTAAGTAGCATGTTATACATACATCATTTGTTAACATTATGGTTGCCAAAATAAAGTAAAATAAAGAAAAACAAAGCTGACAATAAGAAGCCATCTATTTTTCCTAACAAAAATATTTCAGTCATTTTTCACTCTATCTTTTGCTTTTGAGCAAACGAATTTATGTGATAAGTAAGATTTGAATTTAAAGCATCATTGGAAGATTTGAAAATGGCTCTCTTTGCTGGAGGCAACGGATTTTCCTTAGGCGAGTTTGTATGGATGTTTTTCTCAACATTTTCTTGCTTTTTTTCATTTGGGGTGTTTCTATTGTCTAAATCTGTCAAATCTGTCACGGAGATGATGTCAAATTTATAATTTGACGAATTAGGCTCAGTTTGGAATGCTCTCAAGTAGAATGCTCGTGAAATATCCTTCATTTTTTGAAGAATAACTTCAAATTTTATCTGTGAATCATGTATGTCAATGATGTATATTCTATTAATATTATGATGTAAAAAGAAAGGAAAAATGTAGTCTATGAAACTGTCGATGAGATAATTAATTGCTAGATAAACATAAAAATTAAACATTATTGGCTAGGAATATCATCAGTAAAAAAAATGTTTCATAGATGTATTAGAGTCCTATTGTTATGGTTTTTTTTTATAAACCATAAATATTGGAGATTCCTTATTTAATAGTTCAAATACACATGTATCGCCAATTTGTAGATGCTTGTCTGCCAGAAAATCTGCCCAACCTACACTAAGCCGGCGCATTACACCATTTTCTCTTGAATTTGTGGTGATATCCCAGTAGTGAAGTAAAGAGTCGAGGATTCAATCATTTTGCACATGTCTTGGCAAATGGTGTTTTGCAAACCTTCCTAATATAGACTGGAAAACACGGATTAATGATTTACTAATATTAAGGATGATGTGGAATATGTAAATACAGAATGACGTGTTAAAAATAACACTTACAATTTCTCGATGGTTGTTATGATCCAGCGTAAGTTTTACTTCAAACGCAGGATTATCCATATTTAAATCGTTGTCTATTTCATAATTTGAGCCATATGTAATCTCTGCTCTAGAATGATCAAATATCCTCATATTCAACATTGAATTTCCATTAAATTCAAATACTACAACATAACCATCATATAAGCTATGATGATCGAAAAATTTGTCCCATCCATTAGCCAGATATATTTCTTCGTCAATTCTTTCTAGCTGTACTATGACGATTATACCACATATGCAGTTAATCGTAGCGTGTTACCTAATTCTGGTTCACAGTAATTGATAAAAGATGTAGGAAGCATCTACAAATATGAAAAAAAATATAAGTTATACATTAGTATTAATAAAAGATTTTAAAAAATCTGGAAAAAGAAATTATTATATAACTTACAAAACGAATGTTATGATTTAGTGAAACATCGATGATTTTGGAAAAGCTATTTGACACATCCATTTTTGTGTTTACTAAATTTAGAAAGAATTACATACATCATATAATTTAAAACACAATTAAATATTAGAAATTAGGCATTGTGTAAAACTAAAAATCTATCTAAAAAATAAGAAAAAAGAATAGACAACACCTGAATTTTTTGAGCAAAGTTGGGCTGGTGTAACTGGCAGGTAAAAATATTTAAATTTTTTTGGTAAGAACAAATGGTATGTGATGGTATTTAAGCTAAAGAAATGTATGTTGCTTTTTTCAATGATTTGATAAGAGGTTCATATGTAGAATAGACAAAGTATTCCCACAGTTGTAGAAATAGACATAATATGTGCAGTGATTTTGGCACCTTCTTACAGGATTCTCGTGACTTTTCAAGATTTGTAATGTTTTGCAAGATTTTGTGGGAACAAAAAATGAAAAAAGAGATAATACTTTTTTATTTCTTGTATTAATATTTAACCAAAACAATATAAATTTTATTTAAAATTTGATAGTATTTAGAGAAAGTAATGAAGATGCGGGTATACCCCTCGTGCGAGTAATGTCGTATCCTACAGATTTGTGTGGGTACTGCACTAGGGGGACATTCAATGTACGGGGTAACCGCACTTTGTGAGGGTGTGCGGGCTACTTTGTACGATTATGTGCGGGTGCACAGGCACAATTTGTGTGGGGCTACCCGCACAAATGGTGCGTGCTGGGTAGCCCGCACAAATGTACGGGGCTACCCGCACAAACAGTGCGTGTGGGGTAGCTCGCACAAAATTGTGCGAGGTAGCTACCCCACACAATTATGTGCATTTTTGTGGGGTCTACCCCCACATAAATCTTGCCGCGGTGTGCGGTGTAGTCCTGCTCATTCTTTGTGTGCAAACAGAAAAATAGATATCTTCAAACGGGAAAGTAGACATCTTTGCACAGCAAGTCAGCACCAAATTCCTGTAAAAGTTGAAAATGAGAGTTTCTTACATTTTGTTAATAATCGAGTGTAGAAGAAAGAAAAAATTGCTTATAATTGTGCGGGTGCGACACACCACACATTTTCTGCGGGCCCACCTCACACATTTGTACGTGTATATATATGGTTTTTTATTTCTTTTGTTGTTAATGATATAGTTTAATGATAGTTTCATAACTATACAAATAAGTTATATTGCTTAAAGACCTAAAAAATTTACTATACGGATTTACCTTCAAGATTCCGATTAGAAGAAATAAAATAGATTCTACCAGGTGTTCTGAAGTTTTCACACGGTTTTCTAGTTCATTAGCTGTATCATAAAAATATAATTGCATATAACAAGACGTATTATTATCCGGCATAAGTTGATTTACATAATGATATACTTGTCCCTGAATTCTAAATGTGTAGATACCTTTGTATGCTTTAAACAGTTCTTTATCGTACTTTACACCAAATGAAGTGAACGCAAAGTGGTTATTATATGAATGTGCATATTTTTTAAATTCCATAGATGTAGGCTCTATAGACATAAATAAATTATACAATTCATCCGATGACTCAGGCATAAAAAGTTTCACCTTTCTATTAGAAGAATAAAAATCTTTAGTTTCTCTATACAATTTGCGTGCACCACAATGCTTATAATAAGCACAAGTTGGTAATATATATGCAATTGCTGGTACATTTAACAAATTAGAGCTTCCATGTAATTCAGAATAAAAAATATTTATCATTTCTTCATTCGAAGTAGATGCCTCAGAATGTATTATATATTCATGCACATAATCAGCTTCAGAAGTATTATTTGTAGATAACATACGATCATTTATTCTTTTACGATGATCAATACTTACAGTTTCATTTCGATATCTCCTATCCGCCTGCCTTCAATTTTGTTGTTGTCGAATGAAAGCATTATATGATTGACTTGTGCTTTGGGACAAAGTTTGAAGATCAAAACAACCAGACTCTTCATTCATAGATTTTTCGAAAGAATCCATGAAAACAATGAACTGACCTCTGATTTCAATAATAGAAGAAATTATGAATTTAATTAAAAACCAAGAAATAATGATAATATTACATTAAACATAGTATAAACTAAATTGACTGAACTCAGATACATATTAGGAAACATTCCGCAAATCAACAATCCTCTTCGAAAATGTATGTAAAAAAAGAACTATAAATCGTACTAATTGGACGATAACAATCAAACATT
This sequence comes from Olea europaea var. sylvestris, assembly GCF_002742605.1. Lineage (NCBI taxonomy): Eukaryota > Viridiplantae > Streptophyta > Magnoliopsida > Lamiales > Oleaceae > Olea > Olea europaea. The sequence continues at coordinate 16,861,205 of NC_036247.1, read as the reverse complement.
CCTATATCAAACTGTTGTAATCTTCTTTAATCATAAACAACAATGATCGAAAAACTTACACTTCTCATGTAAATAACGGTAAAGAAAGAAAGACGTAACCAAGTTGTATACACAGAATAAAAAAATGTTACATTACTTAAATTTGAAAAAAATAGTAAGAAATACATACATATGAAAGAAAAAAAAATAAAACCTTCATAGCTATATCCAACAAATAAAGAAAAATTTACTTATATTTTCATGTATATACAGAAAGAATAACAAACCTCACATTACGTAGAAAAATATGAGCAAAACTAAATTTTCATCTGTGGACAGAATAAAAAAAACATATGTTAAATAAATAGAAAAACAAAAAAAATAAAAAACACAAACAAAAATTAAAATTTCGAAGGATATACCCAAACAGAATCGTTACAAATTCCATGATTTTCTTCTCTAAGATCGAGATGACAACTACACGAATTTTTTTGTACAGAAAGAAAGAAGAATATTGAAAGTTTTAAATATGGAAAGTTCTTTCGTAGACGAAAGTTTCAATTTTTTGGAGACAAATCAATCCAATTGAAGGAATGAAAGAGACTGGATAACTTGAGAAAGTGATAGATAGTACATTACTTTATATATTTTTTATATCTTTTTTTATTTATTATATTAAATGAAAAAGACAAACCAATTGAGCCAAACATTTCAAACTAGATCAATGTGAAAACGTACGTGACAAAAATACAATTCTGAGTTTTTTTTTAACAAGAAGCTATACAATTTCTACCAATCCACCGGAAAGGAAGTAAAAAAATATAATAAATACAAATAATTAAAATTGAAATCATTTTAATCAAGCAATTTAGAAAAAAAAACGAAAAAATTTATACGCGTAAGTAACTTGGAGCAAATTTTCTACTCGTAAGTAACTATTTACATTTTATAAATATATACTTAAAAATTGAAGTTCATATTTTTCACTTATAAATAGCTTTTACAATTACATTTTTAAAAAAATCGAAGTTACAATTACAATTTTTTTTAACTCTGATGTGAAATAACTTTTACCATTTTTTTTTACCTACTACTATAATAGTAAGTAACTCTTTACATTTTAGATTCTAAATTTCTTATATATAATTGCAAAAGCTACTAATATATGTATTAAAAAAATGTTAACTTAAAATTTGTTAAGTATAAATATTTAGATATATTTAATTTATTAAATTAAATATTAATAAAAAGATTACACTATAAGTAAAAAAAATCAGCTAAAGTTATTTAAAAGTAATAAAAAAATTGTAATGGTAAATGTTATTTATAAGTAAAAAATATTAACTTTAACATTTGTAAGTAAATATTTAAATATATTTAATTGTTTAAAATTAAATATTAATAAAATAATTTACGACAAAAAAAAAAAACATGCATTAGTTCGAACATTGATCCGTGCACGGAGGCTTACTAAATGTTGCGACTTTTTTTTTTTTTTTTTTTAACTTATGTTTTTATGTTCATTTTCAGGCTCATTACAGGATATCAAACGAAGTCGAAATATTACATTCTTAATATTATATTGAAATACTCGCTACATAGTATTGCACGTCGTTAACGGTGCGTGAAACGGCTAATCGTAGCAAATGTTACGGGACGTCAAAATAGGCATTTTCAAACTATATTTCAAAATTCTCGATAACAAGCTAACTTTAAAAATTCATTGACCATTATACGATAGTCGAATCGATAAATATTTTACATTCTGTTGAAACTCATTTCGAGAAATATATCATAGACACATCGAATGATGTAAATTAATATCGAAAATAGTTAAACGAACATTAAACATATGTGTTAAAAAATGCGTATAAATCCTTTTTCTTCAAAAAAAATCAATTATTTTATTACTATTTATTATTTTTTTGCAACAATTTTTTCAATACAATACATCATTTTGCTCAAGAAAAACATAATTTTTTTCTCCATATACGAAGTGAATATGTTTTTTTTTTACATTTTATTTACAATAATTTCGTTTATTAATATAATTTTCAAAATTTAAATATATAAGAAATGATTGATAGTTAATAGTATGAGAATCAGGAGAAAGAGCATGGTGTTTCAGATTCAAAGCAAGGGAAAAATATTACAGTGGACAATAGCGTGTGACAAAATTCCTACAGTATTTTTGAATAACATTTTTCCTGTTGCCAAACCAGTTAAATGTGAAAACGAGTGTGACAAAAATGAACTGTAAACCCTCATTCTCTCTTTTATGGTAGTGTAGATTTAAAAATCATATATTTTTTAAAAAGTAAATTCTTAATAACTATCATTGTCCCCATCCACTATCATTTGTTAATTATGGTGTATCACACATCAGATTATCCTCATTGATCTAAACTAGCATTATAAGCCCATTTTTTAGGTATATTATATAGCAACTTTTTAGAGAATACATGGCTCTTTAGTTTCAATAAATACTAGACATTTCCGTCCATCACTTCGTAAACCCTATCATATTTTCTTTATCTCGTACAGTCAAATTATCAATACTGCTAAAGATAAGGTGATGAAATATAGCATCATCTTGATCCGGTTCATTAACAGTATCGTAGCCAGTGGGAAAAGGATTAGACTGAGTTGGATTCCAAATAGAATGTCTCAAGGACAAGAAAATTGGGTGTATCCAACTGAGAGATGCTACTGTGAGATTATCATGTGAGGAGTACTTGATTGCAATATTAAAGGGTGGTTGCAGATCACACTATCCTATCGTTTTCAAGCCGAGAAATGCTGCCTGTACAGGCCACACACATTATGGGGGGTAATTTTTTTTTTTTAAATAATCACTCACCCCCCACTCCCCTTATCCAGCATGTGAGGGGGCCTGTACAGACCCTGTACATCAGGCATTTTCGTTGTTTAGGCGACCTAACCAAACGATTCTCATCCAAATATTGTTTCAAAATAATAATTTGCTGTGGGAGACAGCACTAACACACTATCAGCTGCAATTTTATGGTGTATTTGTGTATTGGACCACTTTGTGCGACAAAAGGAATGCACTTTACTTGTATTTCAATCTTCAAAGTGCATGGACGCGCTTTTGCACCCTTATAAATAGCCAATGAGTTTTTCAACTCAAATATCAATTCCAATGGCGACACATACAAGTGTTTTAAGTTTTTTTTTCTTTGTTTTATTAATTGGAGTTATATATTCGGAGGCTCGAGTTTCCATCGGAGTCGATGGTTATGTAGGCGTTGGTGTTGGCGGCGGTGGAGGTGGCGGAGGTTCGGGTGGAGGATCCGCCTCTGCAGCAGTAGGTGAACATGGTTATGCAAGTGGTGCTGGAAGCGGTGGAGGTAATGGTGCTGGATATGGTGGTAGTGGAGAACATGGTGTTGGAGGTGGCGGCGGTGGAGGTGGAAATGGTGGCGGAGGAGGGTCTGTTGCTGCAGGAGGAGATCGTGGGGCAGGTTATGGTGCGGGAGGTGGTGAAGGAGGCGGTTCTGGGTATGGCGCAGGAGGTGAAAATGGAGCAGGTGGTGGTGGAGGAGGTGGCGGAGGAGGAGGTGGTGGTGGAGGTGGAGGTGCAGGTGGGGCACATGGTGGTGGGTACGGTGGAGGTGAAGGAGCGGGTAGTGGAGGTGGCTATGGTGCTGGCGGAGAGCACGGTGGGGGCGCTGGCGGAGGAGGAGGACATGGAGCTGGTGGTGGAGGTGGTTCTGCTGGAGGAGCAACAGCTGGTGGATATGGTAGTGGAGGAGGTGCTGGCGGCGGAGCAGGAGGAGGTGCTCATGGTGGAGGTTACGGGGGAGGTGAAGGTGGTGGCGCTGGAGGCGGAAGCGCTTCTGCTGGAGGTGAACATGCCGGTGGATACGGAGGAGGTGCAGGCGGTGGTGAAGGTGGCGGCCACGGTGGCTACGCCCCTTGAAAGTACAATGTCAACGCCATTAATTGCATTATCCAAAAAGGATAAATCTTCTTATTAAAAATGTATTGAGAATAATTTAACTAATGATGGTGTTAACCGTTAAGAAATGTCTAAATCGCACTTTATATAGTGCATGGATGTGTATTCAGCTTACTCAAATTAAGTAAATTATAAGCTGTATTTTCATGCGACTATTATATTTTATGTCAGAAGAATTACGGTCTTTTTAAGGTGGATAAATATTAATGCATGGATGAAGAGATTAGACAAACTAAATGTCGTTAATTCAGTTTAATGTCTAAAACGGTATAGAAATTCTGTGTACTTTTTTGGGTGAAACACTCTTTGGCTTCAACACTAAACAAAATCAGATGGAATGAAAAAAAATTTAACAACAATGTGTTTCGCTCTGTTATGGTTAAAATTTGAGATATGCTACATGTACATATTCATTTTGTCAGAATGGTGTAAGATTCATACTTGACAAGATTTTATTGGCAGTTGTGTCAAAAATATTTTTCAATCATCCAATCACAAATTGCCAAGTATGAATCTAGCACCAATCTAACAAATAAAATTTGTACAAGCAGCATAAACCTAATAAATTACTTACATTCCTATGGGGGCCAATTTATTGAAATTGTGAATTGTTTAATAATTGTCTTGTAGAATAAAAATAGTACTAAAAAGAAAAGTAAAATATTTTGTGAGAAATCAAACTAAAATAGCATAGAAGTATAATTTTAAATGAATTTTTTCAAGCAGGATTGTTATTTCTATTTCGATTGTGCTATACATGTATATAATGATTTACTTACACATAATGTGATGAGATATAATTGATTCATAATTTCTTTAATCAAATAAAAAAAATCTCATTCTATTTTGAACACTTCATAATTATGTACATCATTATGTAACAGGCGATGCTGCATGTACACTTTCTTGTACATAATGCTTCACATCCCTCTCACATGGAGGGAGGCCTATATGTAATTTATTATGCGTGAGCCCCTCTCCATATGAGAGGGTATAATCTATTATGTACACCGAAAGCGTACAAGTAGTATTAACCCTTATATAATGCTATAGTATTATGTATAAGTAACATTATTCTATTTCTAAATATGGGATTACTCACATTTGTCAAACAAATTACTCTTATATCAACAAAAGAGGAGTGATCGATGAAGGGATAACAAATGATCATGAAACTTGTGCTAAAATAGCTAGAAGAGAAGAGTTACAAATTTGATTGCTTATAATTCCTTACATAAAATTATTCTTTTGAAGAATAATCTCGATTATTGATAAGTAAACTTATCGTATGATCAGTCAATGTGACCAAGTGAAAAAATGCACAAATAAAGCACTTTAAGACTTAACAATCTTTGATCATCATCCCTCACCACCAACCAAAAGTTTTTGTTCGAACAAAATTCGCAAGCATATGGGGATCGTTGTATACGCATGGCTTCACGTTTTGCGGCCAATTGTGCAAATTGGTACCCGAACATTTTCATGTATTCTTTTTGGTACTTCTTCATCCTTTTTCATCATATTGTCTTCTCTTCTTGTCCAATTGCCTCCTACCACTTTCAAATCTTTGTTTTGAGGTCTGATCCAATTTATTATTACTTGCACTTCAATCCCTGAACTTTGAATTTCTTGCAATTGAGTCC
>NC_036247.1:16848017-16854488 GCF_002742605.1 Olea europaea var. sylvestris | reverse complement strand
ATTTGTTATTTATATTTTCGAATTAATTAATTGGATTAATTAATTCACGGACCGGGTTTAATTAATTGGATTAATTAATTATTGGGCCGGACCGGGCCGAGCCTATTTGGATTTATATAAATACATAACTAGGGTTTGAGGTCCATTAAGGTTTTCATTATTCTTGCTAGCACAAGAGAAAACCCTAGAGGCTGCAATCATATTCTCTGTGTGGATCACCGTTGGAGACTGGACAATTGGACAGCTGTGGTGGCGAATCAAAGTTGTGGAACGAAAAGAAAAGCAAAAGGATTGCAGATCTGGAAAAGGTACAATCTTATCACAATTCTTAACCAAACACAATGAGATCTATTGGATGGGAATCGAAAATTTTTAATTTCCGCTGTGCATGTATAAGTAGATTCCCAACAAGAAGAATTACGGTCTTTTTAAGGTGGATAAATATTAATGCATGGATGAAGAGATTAGACAAACTAAATGTCGTTAATTCAGTTTAATGTCTAAAACGGTATAGAAATTCTGTGTACTTTTTTGGGTGAAACACTCTTTGGCTTCAACACTAAACAAAATCAGATGGAATGAAAAAAAATTTAACAACAATGTGTTTCGCTCTGTTATGGTTAAAATTTGAGATATGCTACATGTACATATTCATTTTGTCAGAATGGTGTAAGATTCATACTTGACAAGATTTTATTGGCAGTTGTGTCAAAAATATTTTTCAATCATCCAATCACAAATTGCCAAGTATGAATCTAGCACCAATCTAACAAATAAAATTTGTACAAGCAGCATAAACCTAATAAATTACTTACATTCCTATGGGGGCCAATTTATTGAAATTGTGAATTGTTTAATAATTGTCTTGTAGAATAAAAATAGTACTAAAAAGAAAAGTAAAATATTTTGTGAGAAATCAAACTAAAATAGCATAGAAGTATAATTTTAAATGAATTTTTTCAAGCAGGATTGTTATTTCTATTTCGATTGTGCTATACATGTATATAATGATTTACTTACACATAATGTGATGAGATATAATTGATTCATAATTTCTTTAATCAAATAAAAAAAATCTCATTCTATTTTGGACACTTCATAATTATGTACATCATTATGTAACAGGCGATGCTGCATGTACACTTTCTTGTACATAATGCTTCACATCCCTCTCACATGGAGGGAGGCCTATATGTAATTTATTATGCGTGAGCCCCTCTCCATATGAGAGGGTATAATCTATTATGTACACCGAAAGCGTACAAGTAGTATTAACCCTTATATAATGCTATAGTATTATGTATAAGTAACATTATTCTATTTCTAAATATGGGATTACTCACATTTGTCAAACAAATTACTCTTATATCAACAAAAGAGGAGTGATCGATGAAGGGATAACAAATGATCATGAAACTTGTGCTAAAATAGCTAGAAGAGAAGAGTTACAAATTTGATTGCTTATAATTCCTTACATAAAATTATTCTTTTGAAGAATAATCTCGATTATTGATAAGTAAACTTATCGTATGATCAGTCAATGTGACCAAGTGAAAAAATGCACAAATAAAGCACTTTAAGACTTAACAATCTTTGATCATCATCCCTCACCACCAACCAAAAGTTTTTGTTCGAACAAAATTCGCAAGCATATGGGGATCGTTGTATACACATGGCTTCACGTTTTGCGGCCAATTGTGCAAATTGGTACCCGAACATTTTCATGTATTCTTTTTGGTACTTCTTCATCCTTTTTCATCATATTGTCTTCTCTTCTCGTCCAATTGCCTCCTACTACTTTCAAATCTTTGTTTTGAGGTCTGATCCAATTTATTATTACTTGCACTTCAATCCCTGAACTTTGAATTTCTTGCAATTGAGTCCCTTTCAGTCTTTTTTTCTCCAATACCACCATTGTAACATTTCACAAATTTCTTGTTTTTATAATTAATTTAATTACTAGTTTGAATGATTGATATATAATTGATTTTGAACCCTGTGCGAGTTCAAGATTTAAAAGGTTAAGTATTTGTGAAAAATGGGGTTTAAAAACCATAAACTAGAGGAGCTTAATAAAAGTGAGGATAACTTGAAGGACTAAAAGAATAATATCATCACATATTTATCTCTAAAGATTTTAACTGATAAGTTTTAAACTTTCATTAGTCATCCAAGACACATGGTAGGAAGAAAAGTGGTTCGGGATTCTAAGATTGGGTTGATGAGTAAGGTGCTTACTTGGGCAAGAAAAGTACTCGAGGCTTTATATTAAATGGAAGAAAACCCTCATATTTTATATCACATGTGATCTTATCCTAGTGTTGAACTTTCCTCAAACCAGTATAAATGGGACAATTAAAAGTAGAAATCCTACAGCAAGTCTACTAGCTTTAGAACACTCAAGGAAGAAATTAAGTGATTAAGGTAATGTACTGCATTGTTCTTCATTTTTTAAAATTAAGTTCATCAAATGAGATTTTTATAAATTAATTAAGTTCTTAAATAAGGAGTCTGAAATGGTAGACTAAATTATAAGATAAAGTTTTGGAATAAAATGGGGAAGCATAGAAAACTCTATTAATGGAGATTATGATGCTGTCATGTGGTCCACATGCTAAACCAGGGGCACATGTACTTGTATTTATATAATTATGGTATATTAGAGATACCCATGCTCTTCTAGTATTAAGTATAAACTAGATTAAAAGCCATCTATGCCAACCAAAAATTATTTAAGTACAGGGTATTGAAATCAGATTTTGAAATTATTGATTTGTATAATTTGACAAGACCAGTTCGAGAATCTATTCCTCCTCCGATCAGTGAATAAAATATGTAGCTAAGATTTATATTGTTTATGTGATTTCTTGCGTGAAGCTATGAGGAAGGAAATTTTGTGAATAAGTTTATTACTATGCAATCGTTCGTCTCATACATAAAATAATGTATTTTGGAATTGTTTATGAGCATGGCATTGACATTATACATTCCAACATTGTTTGGCTTACATGAGGTGTGTCATTCAGAAATTGTACACCAACTTGGGTCACATGTGTTGGGAATCTACTTATACATGCACAGCAGAAAATTAAAATTATTTCGATTTCCACCGATGATCCCTTTGTATTTAGATAAAAATCGTGATAAAGATTGTACATTTAAAGAATTCTACAAACTTTTTGCTTTTCTTCCCGTTCCAACAATCTTGATTCGCCATCCACAGCTGTCCAATTGTCCAGCCTCCAACGGTGATCCACACAGAGAACAAGATCGTAGCTACCAGGATTTTGCTCTTGTGCCAGCAAGAATAATAAAAAACATATGGACCTCAAACCATAGCCATGTATTTATATAAACCCAAACGGGTTTAGCCCGGTCCGGTTCAATGTTTAATTAATCCATTTAATTAAATTCGGTCCGTGAATTAATTAATCCAATTAATTAATTTGGGAATATAAATAACAAATTCAATTAATTAATTTATCCAACGATTGTTAAATTAATTAATTGACAAATTGCAATATTTCAATTCTCTTTTGTGTGTGACACATCAGGTTCCCGATCACGATACCTAACAACGTGAAATATTATTTTGATCTAATCAAAATTGATAAATTAAAACACCCTTTTAATTTATCGTCAATTCACACTCGCCGTCCCAGATTGACATCTAGCAATGTGTCAGGGCAATACATGTGACGGAAAATGTCACGTGGTATGACAAAACCAAACTCGTTCGTTTACCGTGAAACTATAATCCCTTCGTCAATATGATCCGATCAATTACGAGATATGGAAGTGTTTCAATCTCGATTATCAATCATATCTTTCACTCCACTATTAAGTCAATATAAGTCGAAAACTCATTTTCGACTTATGAGTACACCTTGGCCAAGGTTTTCATCATCGAGTTAATTGAATGAAATGCAGATTATAATCTCCTACTATCTAAGAGTGAAGAATCCTTTATTGATCAATCACAACCTTCATACGATTTTTGACGTACCCGAACAATGTCGTATTAGCTGCCCTTTACAGAGCAACATCCAACACTGCCAAAGTATGACTGTCCTCATATAAGGTACCATGACGACCTCAAGTCAAATGACCAATTTCACTACCGAATTTTAGAGATTAATCACTGACACTCAAATAGTTATCCATGTGGAATCTCTCGACGGGTTTCCAATGTTTTGTTCTATAATAAAACATTCACGTGTTTATTTAAGTGTCACCACACTTTAACTTGTGAGATCGGTTACTCACTTCACAAGTAAGAAATGTCACACGTAATGATCTATCTGTAATGACGATATCCGTATCTCGTTATTACTTACGACCACGAACGATTTAAAATTCAATCAGATGTAATTTGTATCTCACAATCACAACTCATTATGATTAACAAATTACGAAGATTTGAATCTACGGACTCTATTATTTATTTAATTGTCTATTAATAAAATAATAGATCTGTCATTAAATTACATTAATTATTTATCAAAAGTATTGATGTCCAAAGTTGATTGGACCTAAGGCATAATACTTACAAACTCTCACTTGCACTAGATCCAATCACTTATGTATCCAATATCATAAGTTTACATGACGATCATGTTTATGCTACGACAACTCTTTGTCAGTGGATTTGTAATATTGTTAAATGTGGGAATTTGTTCTTCTCTTTACGTCATTTCTATGTATTATCTCTTTGATGAGATTATACCGCCTTACTACATGTTTGGATCATTGATGAGACATTAGTTCCTTTGCTTTCGCAATGGCTCTATTGTTATCACAATACAATGACATGCGATCAACAATATCAAGAATTATTCCAAGTTCATTTATGAATATCATGATCCAGATTGCAACTCCTTGCTACTTCTGAAGTAATCATGTATTAGGTTTCTACTATTGAATCAACGGCTGCTTCACGTTCGGAACATTTCCAACATACAGTTTAAAAGTAAACCAATTTCTCCATATAAAATATTTTCAATATTTTATATAGATTGGGACGAGTTAAGCAACCTTCTAGATCTATCTCTAAAGATCAAGTTGCTTCTCCCATATTGTTCAAGAATAAATCCTTTAACAACCATTATTTCAACGATATTTTATATAGATTGGGACGAGTTAAGCAACCTTCTAGATCTATCTCTAAAGATCAAGTTGCTTCTCCCATATTGTTCAAGAATAAATCCTTTAACAACCATTATTTCAACGATTGAAATATAGGGATGTCGTTTTCTATAATATTAGTAATACGACAATGCTCCCATTATCTTCTTGTAAATACACAATTCGTCTTCAAATTTGATAAAATCAAACATTTTGACTTTTCCATCAAATCGAAGATTTCAGCTCTAAAGGACTTCTCTTAACCTATAGTCATGGTATGCAACTGTTGCAAGCAAAACCCGAATGGACTTCAGCAAGGCTACTGGATAAAGGTTTCGCCAAGGTCAACACTTAACCTTTGCTTCTAGCCTTGCTTTGTATATATGGATATTCACATCCATATCGACCTTTTCCTTGTAAATTATTTACAAAAACTTATGGGTTTTATTCCATCAAGAGGCTTGACCAAGGTCCAAACCTTGTTCATATACGTCGAGTTCATCTCGAGTTTCATGGCCTCTTGCTTCTCTTTTAAGTCAACACTTGACTTTATGTTGTTGCAACTAGCAGGTTCGTTATCTTGGATCACTAATACCTAATTAATGATTATGGATTCGCACCTTCTTGAAGGTCGAATGATCCTACTAGATTCACATAGAGTTGTCATGTCCTCAGGAGTCTTTACTTCCTGATCCAAAGTATGTCACATATCAGATATGGGATCAAACTCGAATTTATCTACTTGGTTAACTATATCTGTGGACTATTGAACTTTTTCAAATTCTATTTTACTTCCACCGTCCTCTTCTAGAGTAAATATTTTCTCTAAGAAGACGATATGTCGTGAGACAAAGACTTTCTTCATGATAATAGAATTAATATTCAAACATCTGTTTTGAATATCCCCGCAAATACGTATTTATCAGATTTAGCGTCAAATTTATCCGATTCAGGGCGTTTCAAATAAGCGTCATGGCCCCAAGCTTTCATATAAGATAAATTGGGACTATTACCTTTCCATAACTCATATGGAGTCTGTTAACCAATTAGATGGGACATGATTTAGTGTGTTGCACACTGCAATCATTGCACGACTCCAAAACAATTTTTGGAAGATTTGCATGGCTTGTTATTAACCGCATTATATCCAATAATTAACTATTCCTCCTTTTAGATACACCACCTTGCTGCAGTGTTTATGAAGGAGTCCGCTGCAAGAGAATCTCATTCTCTCTTAGATAATCTAGATTTTATCTTTAAGATACTCTCACTTGATCGAATCTTAATGTGAGGGTATCTTTACCTATTTGTTTCTCTAATTCTAGTGTGAATTCTTTGAATTTTTCA
>NC_036247.1:16840492-16846010 GCF_002742605.1 Olea europaea var. sylvestris | reverse complement strand
TATATATATATATATATATATATATATATATAATAGTGTGGACGATAATGGACTTTTGCTATCTAGTCTTCCCAAGCCATTATGAAGACCAGTTGGTCAGTTTCTAGGGGGTATTACACTGATCAATATCAATGCGCCATCTCCATGGTCTCCTCCTCTTCTTGTTTCTTCAATTAATCCAATTGCAACCTGTATCCTATACTAGTTGGCACGCAGGCCTAAATGAAATTGGACTCGCAGGCCCACAACAATAATAATAATAACGGAGTCGCAAGTCCAAAATGATAAGAGCTCGCATGCCCAAAACAATTAAGAGCTTGAAGATCCAGAAAACAACAAGAATAAAAATTAACCATTCAACACATCCATATGGTCGAGTCCATAATCGTCCACTAATAATATATTCATCACATAAATGTATACCTATATAATATTTAATATTATATGCAAATAAATTTCAAGTTTCTAACAATTAAGTCGTCTAAACTCTTTTAGACAAAAGGATCGAAATAATTTAAATAATTAATTAATCATATTAATCGATTATTTAATTAGCGGGCATATTTAATTAAAATCTAATTTCAATTAAATATCAAATTAGAGTCCAACTCTAATTCAACAATTATATGGCGGGATTATTTAATTAAAAATCAAATTAGAGTCAAACTCTAATTTCACAATTTAAGGCAATGGAATTTAATTAAAATCAAATTTTAATTAAATAACAAATTTAGAGTCTAATTCCAATAATTAAGAGCGAATTAATTTAATTAAAATCAAAATTTAAATTAAATACCAAATTAGAGTCCAACTCTAATTTCAATAAGAAATTTAGGGCGAGTTAATTTAATTAAAATCAAAATGTTAATTAAATACCAAATTAGAATCCAACTCTAATTCCAATAAGAAATTTAGGACGAGACAATTTAATTAAAATCAAATTTTAATTAAATGCGAAATTAGAATCCAATTCTAATCACAAGAATATATTCGGGTGAATAATTAATTAAAATTAAATTTTAATTAAGTATTAAATTAGAGTCAAATTCTAATTTAAATTAAATTAATATTTTAATCTAGGATAACACTCCTAAATAAAATAAAAATTCAATTGGGTCAAAGTTTATTGTTTAAGTCAAAATCTAATTTTAACGAAAATATAAAATGTCTTCAATTTTAAATAAAATTTTAATCTGGGTCAAAATCAAAATTATAGGTCAAACCCATTAAAATCAAATTAAAACCATTTCAAAAATTCAAATTCAAAACCATTTTGAAAATTTGCAAATTGACCCAACTTCGGAATTAAAACCAGATCCTTGCAATTTTAAAAATTGCAGAACAGATCCCCTATTAAAATTTTGCAAAATTAACCCCTTTATTCTTTAATTGCAGGAGGGCCCACGTAATTACACTAATTGCAGAGCAACCCCCGTCTCCAACATCTCTTTGAAAACCCTAAAGAATTCGCCCAATTTTTTTTTATTATACCGGCGCTGCCAACACCTTGCGATCGGGGTTGCTGCCGCTTGCACGCTGTTGGAATTCGGTGCAGCAGCGACTGCGATGCTGCTGCTGCCCCGGCGGCTAGTTGAGCGACGAGCAGCATCAGTCGTCGGCGGCAATTGTTGCCGGCGGGATCCCACCTATATACGCCATTTTTTTTAATTTTTTTATTATATATATATATATATATGAAAATCAAATTTTAATAAATTGCTAGAAACAAGAAATTACAAAATCAACTTTTGTTTTCACCAACATGTAAATCAATTCCTAACAAACACAAAGAAGGCTCTAATACCACTGTTGGGAATCTTTCGATTCCCACCGAGAATTCCTTTGTGTTTAGATAAAAATCGTGATAAAAATTGTACCTTTGAAAAATTCTGCAAACCTTTTGATTTTCTTCTCGTTCCAGCAATCTTGATTCGCCACCCACACCTGTCCAATTGTCCAGCCTCCAATGGTGATCCACACAGAGAACAAGATCGCAGCTACCATGATTTTCCTCTTGTACCAGCAAGAATAATGAAAAACATATGGACCTCAAACCCTAACCATGTATTTATATAAACCCAAACGAGCTTGGCCCGGTTCGATCCAATGTTTAATTAATCCATTTAATTAAACCCGGTCCGTAAATTAATTAATCCAATTAATTAATTGAAGAATATAAATAACAAATCCAATTAATTAATTTTTCCAACGATTGTTAAATTAATTAATTGATAAATTGTAATCTTTCAATTCTCTTTTGTGTGTGACACATCAGGTTCCCGATCACGATACCTAACGACGTGAAATATTATTTTGATCTAGTCAAAATTGATAAATTAAAACACCATTTTAATTTATCGTCAATTCACACTCACCGACCCAGATTGACATTTAGCAATGTGTCAGGGTAATATATGTGACGGGAAATGTCACGTGGTATGACAAAATCAAACTCGTTTGTTTACCGTGAAATGGGGCAGATATGGTTTTGATTTTAATCAACCGGTTTATGGTGGTGCGGGTATGATATTTACGCCATCGAACCGAAACCGAACCAATTATCCACTAAAAAAGGAGCAAAAATAAAAAAAACACACAATTGAATTGATCATTGGACTTTACACTACTTTTCTATCCAGACCAAAACAAAATCCCCCTCATTAAATCTACCTAACTCAGTCGGCCAGCCCAATTACCATTAGCCCATAATAATAGCATTAGTATGACAATATATAAATACAAACCCTACTTTCCACAAACCACAAACTCGCGCACGGCTCCACTGCCTCTACAGTCCAAGTCGTTGTTGTCTCCGAAATTTTTTTACATTTGTTAACCATTCTATTACTGCTGATCATGTAAAAATAGAGTTCGATGTTTTTTAGACGTGCCAGTATTGTCAGAGATGGATGGTTTTGATTTATTGACATGGTGGAAAGCAAATTTAATAAAATATTCGACTTTACAAAAGGTTGCAAGAGATTTATTAGCCATTCAAGTATCTACTGTGGCATCCGAGTCAGCATTTAGTACAAGTGGTAGATTTGTGAGTCCATATAGAAATAGGCTTCACTCAAAGACTTTAGAAATTTTCATGTGTGCTTAGGATTGGCTTTGAACTGATATTCATGGTATGATTTATTATTTTATATTTGTTATTTATACACTTCCTTTTATTGTTAATTTTTTTCTATTGTATGTAGAAAATTCTACTCCTTTATCATACTGTAGAGTTTGTGCAACGTTTAGCGAGAAGGAAGCTGACGAAGAGGTACATTTTTTTTTATTTAAATCTTAGTTAAGACCATTTTGGAATAGGTAGTATCATTGTATCCTCTACTTACATTTCTTATTTACTATATAGGAATCAACTTTGAATGCTAATCTATGCTAGTAAGACTTATAGGGAAGAATGAATCAAGTAACTTTGATGCACAACAATTAAGAATGAAGGAAAAGTTTAGTATTATTATATTTATAATATTACTTGTTAAATTTGTATTTTGCAATTAAAAATTGGGATAATGTTTGCATTTTCGTTTGAAATATCGTTTGATAATGTTTGCATTTTCGTTTGGAATATTGTGTTTTTGTTTTCATTAACATTTTTCATAAATTGTTTTATATCAATTTGACGGATAAATCTATAAAAAATAATTTATTTTCATAGTTATAAACCGAACCGATTTACGTGGTTATAGTGCGGTTATGCTATGGTCAAAAAATTGGTGGTGCGGTTATGATTTTGGCCGAATCGACCCATAACCGAACCGCTGCCAACCATAGGGCATAATATTCGGGAGAGGTGGACACATATATGCGAATATTTCCTGTTAATGTTATGGTTCGATTTAGTGCTGCAACTAACGATATGATAGCTATGAAAATCCATGTCATGTAAAGCAAGGATATGGAAGCTATTTTATCGTATACGCTGGAAAAGAGCATTTGAAGAATGGAGGAGAAAGTTATATATTACGTTACTTTTGAATTGACACTTTTGTGCACTGCTACCCACTCCTCTTAGTCTTGCATGAAAACGAAAGCCAGTTGTATAAACTATAAGTCAGTTTTTGGGAAATGCCTTCTGTTATGTAATGTACCTTATGAAAAATAGTGTAAAGTGAGAAAATATAATTATGTTCTATCTTCCATCTCTTGAAACAATCTCTATATAGCTAAGTAAAGTAATCGTTAGAGCCGTAATCATCAATTTCTACCTAACTGCACAATACACGTCGAATTAAGCCATAATTCATCAAAATAATCAACAAATACTCTAATTTAAAGGTCTAATAAGTGTACGAAATATCCTTATCAAACATACATATCCATCAATAAGTAGTCACACGTGTCTCACCAACCTAATAAGTTATGCATCTAATTAATGTCTTAGAATGCAAATGTTAAAAAGATGGGAACTTAAGTGCCAGATTTTGCAAGTTTATGTAATATTCCCACTTTATTGTTGTGTCTATATTTGTATTACAAATTTCGAGTTAATTGTGAAGTCCGGTAGTTATAATATAATTAACTTAACTCCACTTGAAATAATATAAATGTTAAATATTTAATCTCAGTTTTGTGAAAATTAAAATTTAGATGTTAATTGAAGTCAAAATCAATAATTAATTTTAATCATATATTTCTTGGAATCCACAACTTTTCGATCATACATTTCATTCTTTTTTATCAAAATTTGTTAGAATTTTAATTTTAATCTCCACCAAACATGTAGGCCCTGTCTGGCTGTGATTTTAAGCTGAATTTGGACCGTTGCTGATCAAAAATTGCACCGTTGGACAATTTTTTAATGAAAATATTCTGACATCTTTGCAGTACAACAACAGGCCATTTACTCTCATTTTTCCAATATTACCCCCGTCATTACACACTCTCAACTGCCAAGATTCTCTCCCCCTTTTCCTTGCACCGGCACCTCACATTTCGGATATTTCTCTCCCTACAAACACCCGACGATGAACTTCCAGATCTAGTCGTAAATATTTTTTTCCTTCAATTAGCGCTTTGGCAGCACAAAGAAGGAATTTTTCCCCCGTCAAATCCTATTGTCTGAGAGTTTTTTTCCCCGTCAAATACGGACTCGTGTTAGGCGGTAGACGACGACGAACCTGCTTGCCGGAATACAGCTTGTGAGCTCACAACATGGACCCATATGTCCCCTCAGTAAGTGTTTTCAGTTCCAAATTTTTTGTTGCACCTACAGAACACACAATTTTGAACTGAACCCAACTTATTTAACGAACTTGTCTTCGACGTTTCTTGTCGCAGACGGGTGGAAACGTAAATTCGTCCACCTCCAACCCTTTTCCCAGCATGACCCAACCAGTACCACTAACGCGCAAGCACGCCCAATGGAATCCACATGAGAACCGGATTTTCATTGCGGCGTGCGAGACGGTGATAGCCGACGATCACCGTAACGGAAAGTGCTTCACGAAACACGGATGGGACCAACTCATCCGTTTGTTCAATTCGAACTCCGGTCACTGTTGGA
>NC_036247.1:16792002-16837499 GCF_002742605.1 Olea europaea var. sylvestris | reverse complement strand
TGATTGAGAAATTCATCGAGGTATTCATGGACGACTTCTCAGTGTTTGGGTCTTCGTTTGATGAGTGTTTGGAGCATCTAAGTCTTGTGTTGCAGCGGTGTACATAGACAAACTTGGTATTAAATTGGGAGAAATGTCACTTTATGGTATAGGAGGGCATCGTGTTAGGACACAAAATCTCAACAAAGGGTTTTGAGGTGGACAGAGCAAAGATTCAAGTGATCGAGAAATTACAGTCACCAACATCAGTGAAAGGTATTCGTAGCTTCCTTGAGCATGTCGGTTCTACAGAAAGTTCATAAAAGATTTTTCAAAAATTACTAAACCGCTATGCTGTTTGTTGATGAAGGAATCCACATTTGAGTTCACAGATGAGTGTTTGATGGTGTTTAATACCTTGAAAGAGAAGTTGATTTCAACAACCGTGATCATCATACCGGATTGGAACCTGCCATTTGAATTAATGTGCGACGCCAGTGATTTTGCTGTTGGAGCAGTATTGGGAATAAGATATTTCACGTAATCTACTATGCAAGTAAGACCTTGAACGACACACAATTAAACTATGCCACTACAGAGAAAGAGCTCTTTGCCGTAGTCTACGCCTTTGACAAATTTTGATCATATTTTATGGGGTCAAAGGTCATCGTTTATACAGATCACGCAACAATCAAGTACTTAATGGAAAAAAAGGATGACAAGCCACATCTCATTCGTTGGATACTGCTGCTTCAAGAGTTTGATCTGGAAATAAGGGATAAAAGGGCAGTGAAAACGTGGTAGCAGACAACTTGTCTCGACTTGAGATCACAGAGCAGACAGATACCGTGGAAATCAATGAAGTCTTCCCAGATGAACATATTTTCGGTGTGGGGAAGGCACCGTGGTATGCTGACATAGTTAACTACTTAGCCATGTCTATCATTCCGAGTTAACTACTTAGCCATGTCTATCATTCCGCCGGATTACTCAAATCACCAGAAGAAGAAATTTTTCGCTGAGTTGAAGTATTATTTTTGGGAGGATCTCATTTTATACAGGCGAGGAGCTGACCAAATCGTTTATCATTGCATAATTCAGGAAGAAGTGCCATTGATACTAGAACATTGTCATTCATCTACATACGCAGGGCATTTTGGTGCTTCAAAAACAGCGACGAAAATCCTTCAGTCGGGTTTTTACTGGCCTAGTTGTTTAAGGATGCTTTTGAATTCGTGAAAAGGTGTGGCCGATGTCAACGCACCGGTAATATATCCAGGAGAAATGAAATGCCTTTGAACAATATCATGGAGGTGGAACTATTCGACGTCTGGGAGATCGACTTCATGGGGCCATTTTCCCCATCATTCTCTAATTAGTACATATTGGTGGTTGTGGATTACGTATCGAAGTAGGTAGAAGCCGTTGCATTGCCTACCAACGATGGGAATGTGGAGATTGATTTTCTTAAGAAAAATATTTTCATCCGCTTCGGCACACCGATAGCTATAATCAGTGACGGCGGCAAGCATTTCTGCAATTGCCAATTTGAACAGTTGTTGACCAAATATGGCGTTAAAAATAGTGTAGCCACTGCATATCATCCTCAAACCAGCGGACAGGTAGAAGTGTCCAATAGGCAATTAAAGCGAATACTTGAAGTCACAGTAAGTTCTTCACGAAAAGATTGGTCTAAGAAGCTGGACGACGCCTTGTGGGCCTATAGGACTGCATTCAAGACTCCTATAGGGATGTCACCATATCGACTGGTTTTCGAGAAAGCATGCCACTTACCTTTTGAGATAGAACACCATGCTTATTGGGCAATGAAGAAATTGAATCTGGACTTGAAGGCTGCGGGTGAAATATGTCTATTACAATTTAATGAGCTGGATGAGCTCATTAAGTTGACCTACGAAAATTCAAGACTTTACAAAGAACGCACAAGAAGTGGCATGATATGCATATTCAGAGGCGTGAATTTAAAGTGGGGCACAAAGTGTTACTCTACAACTCTAGGCTTAAGCTGTTTCCAGGAAAGTTGTGATCGAGATGGTCTGGTCCCTATACTATTATACAGATATTTCCACATGGGGCAGTTGAGATCACTCATGACAGTAAGGGGACATTTAAGGTCAATGGACAGCTTTTAAAGCACTATTGGAGCGGCAATTTCTCAAAGAAAAAATCTATTGTTCATCTGAGACCACCGGAATGACACAATACGGTAAAGTCGAGCTATCGACTATAACCTAGCGCTGGGTGGGAGGCAACCCAATGTATCATTTTAAATTTAATTTATTTTGCTTTTTGCATCAGATTAGGAATTTTTCAATTCCCTTTTTCAATTTATTTTTTTTAAATTAGGTCATTGATCATTCATACATGTTAAAAGAGTCCAAGCACTGTCCACACGAGTCCCTAAGTATCACACACGAGTTCAGGTTGATTGGAGTTGTTCTTGGTAATTGGGGGTGTAATTCACGCATTTCGAGGCAAAAGTTTATTTTCAAAATCTCAAATGTCAATGAGTGATTGTGAATTTCGAAAATTTGATTTCGGGCACTAAGTTTATGGTCTATGCATACCCCCAAAATGTTTAGAAATGTATTTTTGAAAAAGTTAGGGTCATTGAGAAGTCAGGCCGACCACCAAATTGAAAACCAAATTTTAGGGTGCAATTTAATCAAACTTGTGACTTTGGGGGAATTGAATATATTTTCAAAGTTTTTATTTTGAAATTCGTTTTTTTAGCATGGTTAAAAAAAATATTTATTCGGTTCATGCGGTCGCAAGGTGCGATCGAACAAACAGAGATCGGGATTCAAGTGGCCAAAGCCACTTGAACCATGCGACTGCACGTGTTAAAGACATACAGTCGCATGGTAGAATCAGGCGTGGGTTAGGTTGCTTCTTTCCCACCTCAATTTGTTTTCAATCCCCCAATCTCTCACACACCACACACTCGGTACTCACGACGAAGGACTCCGAGTTTAATATCATTTTTGAAGTGCAATATCATCTAAAGTAAATCATTTTTTGAACTCAAATCAACCCCTACAAGTACAATTAATGTTTCTTCAATCCCTCTCGGTTTATTCACGAGTGTAAGTCACGTTTGCAATTTCAATTTTGAGGAATTGAGGGCGAATGGGCAATAGCTAGTCGATGGATTGTGTATTTTGACCTTGGGTTGTGTTATGGATTGGTGGCACATTCAATTTTTGGTATTTTGTAGGGTTTACAAAGAATGCATGTTACATGTTCGATAAATTGCCTAAGTGAAGTTTGTTGTGGATTATGTGAAATTCCGCATTTGACAATCTGAATATATAAATTATCCTATACATTGTGATCGAATGCCATAGAAATTAAGCTGGAAGCACTCACTCACCAACCACGCACATGTAGGCACCCATGTTAGGTTCACGTCACTTCACAACACCCACTTCGTCCCTTGAGTTAAGTCCCCGTACGACATCCCATGGGCATGAAATTTGAATATGTGCCACTCCACACTACGTATTTTCATATGCCTAGAGGTTGCTGGGGAAAAAATCGATTTTTCTCGATGATGTCCGAGAGTGAAAGCACTTGATCATGGGTCACTTGACACAATTTGGATGTTTTTTAGCTCGGCTTGTGTGTATGTTGTTATTTTGCATTCCTTATATATTTTTGAGAATGTTTTCTAGAAGTTTGCATATTACCACATGCACATACACATGAAAGGTCATGTAAAACATCAACGAGCTTTGCAACACGTAGGCACATGGCTAGGTTACGGCATCCTATGTCCCCTACTTTACACCATCATTTGACACACCAAATGAAGTCCAATTGATTTGAAATTTGAGTATATGCTAGACCTCATTGAATACTTTCCTGGGGCCGAACATGCGCACTCGGTCATGGGTCCAATTTTTCAAATGTGCATGTTTAGGCCTAGTTTTCTTCGTTTTTCATATTGGCACACTGTTTACACTATCTTGAATATCATGTTTTGAAGACTGCACACCATCGTGTTATATATTCATGTTGAAACAAGTTTTGGGGATTTGTGTAATGCATATGTTATTTTCTCACTCCATGTCTATTCTTTTCACATCAAACTTAATGAGTGTAGTTTTACAAATTTTATAGGATGCCTCCTAAGAGGACTTTGCATGAGAAAGAAAAAGCAAGCTCCTCCACCGGGATAGCCCGTACTCGAGAGCTTGCAGGAGAAGTTCGACAATTCTTAAATGTCGCGATATGAGAATCTCATACGCCATTGGACTATACACGCTGAAAGACCCGTTAAGCTTGATGATTTCTTGGATTTTGAATTGTTCAACTTAGTTCAAATATGTGGGTGGAACAAGTTGGTGGAGCGACCACATCCAATCTATGAAAATCTATGCTGAAAGTTCTTCGCCAACTTCAACAGTGAAATTGACACGCCAGGTTCCGAGCATTTCCATCAGACTTGGGTGCTGGAGAAGTGGATTATGTTCTCTCTCGAGGTCATTCATGATTATTACCAGCTTACAGTGGAGAATGTGATACCCATCACAGTTGAATTTAACTGGAATGAAATGGTCGAGGTTTTGATGGGGCGGGAAAATGCATGGCCCTTTGCAACTACCGAGTGGCATCAGATTAAAGTTACCCCATCCATAGCCATTCTATGGCTCTTCATGTGCCACAATATCGAATCTATATCACACAGGACTACATTTCCTGATTAGACAGTAGGGTCATCTACCACTTGGTTTGGGGTAACAAGATTGATCTCGTCACTCTTATATACAATCAACTACACACATTGGGAACTTGGAGAGATCACTGCTCCACTCTAAAATTCCCGAGCCTCATTAGTGGCATATGTAGGGCTGCGGGTGTTGCACTCCTATCTGAGGAGGTACCTAAAAACCCAGCCCAATGATCAAACGTACTACATTTGACGCTCAAGAAAGGGCTCGGGTTAAACATAGGAAAGAGCAAAAAAATGAGCGCCCTAGATGGCAGGCAGATCAAGGCTCCAGTCCCTGCAGATCAGGAACTCCCATAGGCTCCAGCACCACAGGCTGACGTGGATACTCAGTTGCTGAGACAGATATTCTTCACCACCACGGGAATCAGCCGAGACCTCTATAGCTTCCTTTAGGATTTCGGCGCCATGAGGACTGATTTGCAGGGTTTACAAAGAGACAATCACCTCGCACTAAATTATATCAGAGATGCCAGGGACGACGCCACAGTAATGCGACGGGAGATTGATACCATGAATGACCGGTTGAACATGTATGTGGGCCGGGTGGACGACATCCAGATGCGGGTAAATGAAACATGGGAGAACATGAGAGCCATCTAGGCCAAGCAGGCACAGTAGTTTGCCTTGATGAGAGAGCTAAATGGAATGCTGCGGCAACTCCTTAGACGACACCCTCCACCGGCAGATGATGGTACATCAGGACCCAGTTTCCCGCCACCTCATCCATTTTGATCCAGGGGAGCACTGTTTACCCCATTTTTGATTTTTCTTCTTCATTTTATCCTTAAAATTATGTCTTTAATCTTTCGTTAATCTTACATTGAGGACAATGTATTAAATAAGTTTGGAGGTGACATAATTTTAAATCTTTATGTGTCCATCAGTATCTGTATTCCATTGTTGCATAATGTGTGCATGATGAGTGTTATTAAAAAAAATTCTTTGCATTTTATTCAATTTGTTTTAATTCTTTTCATGCATACTTGTGTGGTCTTCATAACCTTGCTAGCTATGATGTTATTATTGGACTTGTTTAAACTGTAAAACTTTAGATCTGGTGTTAATTAGACTAACTGATACTTGTTGATGCAACAGTTGACATTATCTATGCACGCTATTCATGCTTGATATATTAGGTGAATGATTGGATTTTGAGCGGAAAATAGGATAAGAATGATAACCCTCTAATAAATTAACCCATAAACTACCTTAAGACAGTTTGGTGATGGTTGAGCTATTATAGGGGAGCATTGAGATGAGCGAGAGCTTCGTGCATGAATTTTATTGTGTAGATTACCTAGACCAATGGGATGAAGAGTAAGTGAAAATCTTAAATTGGAGGTTCGTTTTGGAAACTAAATGTCTAGAAAAAACAACAAAGGACATAAAATTAATATGTGAGAATAAGACACTTCTTTTCATGCCTTTATGACTCGAGCAAGTAAGCCTGTAAGGATATTTCAAAATTTGGTGCTCTAAGGTCAACTGGCCTGGAAGTCAGCGGCCCAAAGCTCGATATATGGATCATATATAAAGCAAGAGGGAAAGAGGTTAATAAAAATTCATCTGATCAAGCCTTTATAACTCGAGTGAATAAACCTGTAAGGGTTTAAAACCTAGTACCCTAAAACCAACTGGTTTGGGAGCCACCGACTCAAAACTCGTTACATAGGTTATATAGAAAGTAGATGAGAATGTGATAATAAAAAAAATCAGAAAAATCAGAGAAAAGTGAGAGAAACAAAAGAGAGACAATAACATGAAGAAACGCCCTTAGACATTTAGTTGAAGAAACTATACCTTTGAGGCGAGGCAAGTAATCTAGTTTAATTTTGAGTGTCGAAGCAATCAAATTTAGGAGAGCCTTCACTTATTGACATGTAACCCTATGATAGTGAGATTCATCCAAACAACGAGACGGTGAGGGTTACAGCTATGTAAACTCCTAATTTTAAAAAAAAACACAACCCCGGGATAATTGAGTGAAAAGAATAAGTTTGTGGGGTTGTGTATCTCTCGAGCGAGTAAGGATACATTCCTAATTTTAGTTTCCTTGTACGATTGAAATTCTTTTGGTAACAAAATTTTAACGCGATATAAATAGCAAAAGACGTCCAGAACGATGGGACATCATTTTTACAAGAAAAAGAGAGATTTTGAAGGAGAAAATGAAGAGAGAACAAGAGGAAAATATCCCGCCAATTGAAGAATTGATTGAAACTTGATTCGGGTGATGACGTTTCTTCAACTATTTTTGTATTTTCTTCTTTTTAGCATGTTAGGCTAGATTTTTCATATACTAGGAGATTGATTAACCTTGCAATACTACTTTTGATTTTTGATTTGGAGATTTGACATATTTAAGCACATGTTCCGAATTTGAATGATTTATACGTTTTTATTTCTATATTATTATTGTGCATGTAATTATATGATTTTGGTGGTATGTTTTATGCATTCGCGAGAAGGAAAATAGGCTTGACATTGTATAAATCATCATAGGGTCCGATAGGGGATATAATTATACCTCTATGCCTTGTGTGAATTGTGGAATATTCATGAAATCATAATGCATTCCTTTATGTTAGTATTCGTCATAGAGATATAGTCGAATCACATATTGGGGTAGGTTTGACATTGCTCGAAAGAGATTGTTAAATTAAAATAGGAATATTAATTCATCAATTGTGGGAATGTGTGTCAAATTTGCATAATTAAAAATTGAACGGGTGTTGCTTGGGAATTCGTGATCCTAGTGCGTTAGTAACTCGTTAATTCCATAAATTATCGTAGATTGCATCCAGGTCATTTTGCATTTAGTATAAGTTTCTCACTCATAATTGCATCATAGTTCATATCTTCCTTGGTTAAGTTACAATATATACATCCTATTTTCATGTTTCGGTTAAGGTCATAATAGATTGATTTGAATTAATTCAATTCTTGTGGGATCGATATTTGGACTCATAATCCATTTTACTACTTGTTAACGAACCGTACACTTGCGGTGGGTTTCAAATCGAAAGAAATAATTTCGTGAACATACAACTGTAATAAAATGACCAGAATTCACGAAAATGTCAATTGGGATGTGTAATGCAACTGTCACAAACAATAAAAAGTTTGGATATTTCTTATGAATCTTGCAACTTTGCAAAACACAGCACTTCAATTCTAGCTCCACTCTTTTTAGTATATGCATGCTCTATAACTTTCATTTTCAATCTATATTATTGTCAAAATTGATGCGAGAATCCTCGAGAAATCTTTAATTTCGAGCTCAAAAGACCAAGCAAACACCAATGTTCGACCCAAAATCAAACCTCCACTTTGGTTCTCTCAGACCCTACAAAGATGAATGGATATGGTGGTACTGGCAAGAGTAGGAAGAAGGTGCAATAATGGTGGAAATCTCTCCCAATTCTCCCAAGCCGGCTGCCCTCCCTCTATCTCTTTTCTCTTTTTCTTTCTAGCACAACACACACACCCCACTATCAACATAAAAGTGGCTACAACTTTTTTTATAGGCTAAGTTAATATGGTAATCATTTACGCCAAGAATTTTACTTTAAATGCGCTACGAACCATTCCATTTAAATGGTCCATATACAAGAGCTTAAATGGATACCATAAATCCAAACCATAAACCTAATAATCCATCTAAATTACTTGGGCCATCTACAAATATTGGTTATTTTCGAGTCGTGCCAAGTCTACTGTGTCGATGAATTATTTGTTAGCTATTTTAAATCATTGTCCGAATTTATTGGATATGAAAATCTAACAAATCTCCACCTTAATACCAAATCAATCCGCAAACAATTAAAACACAAAGTTAACATTTGCATAATCAAAGTAACCAATAAAATTTGTATCACACACCTTACCTCGTGTTTCCAACCTAAAATACATATCATACCTGCTCCATATACTCACCAAGGCTAAGGTCAAGAACACCCAAGTAGAAATAAATAATCATAGTGAACATTCAAAAACAAATAAACATGGGATGAAAATATAACATAGGATAACATGGATATTTTCAAAAAACACGTTCACATAGAACAACAAATTAACACCAAGTTAATCCACCGACGACCAACACATATGCAACAAATATATGAATGAAGCTACGAAAAGATCTCACCACACTTATCCTATTCCATTCTATGCTGTTTCCACCTCGAAAACGCATATTTCCTATCATATCCCACTATGCTCACTAGACTAATAACTCAACTCATATCTGATTGATAAATCACAATAGATCATAAGTCCACAGGATAATTCTCTATCATCACATTACTCCTCCCAACCTACGTAAATAATGAGTTTTCATCTAATCGAAGTGATAGAAGTGCCTCTCTTAAGGGTCTATTTACATATAAACGATTCCAACATTCAACCACCTTTCCACTCGTGATCCAAATGTCACACTCCATATTCCCATTACAAACTATCAATGTACCCCTTGACATCTATACTCAACGTTACCCAAAAAACACTCAAAACACTGCTAATGTATCCAAACCACTATGCATGCAAATAATTACACCAAGTACTATGGTCACTTCAATTCATGTGGTTACACACGCACACAAATAAATTGAAAGTGTAACCTATCAACGCAACAGAATTAAGCAATCACACACATGTAGAAAATATTGCACAAAGATACACATGCAGTAACTGGGTTTATTCTCAATAAATCTTACTAGGGTCATCACTCAATCCTATAGCTATATTCGCCTCACATCTCATCTTATTTTGCCTTTTATTATCCTTCTTAGGACATTCTCTTTTAACATGTTCAAAATATTGCAGTTAAGACACGTCTTACTTTTTACACTTACCTTGGACCTATATATGCCATTAGTATTAAATAACGATCACAAGAGTAATGACATAATTTACACAAAATAATCAAACAAACTTTCATAAGGTCACATGCAATTTTGACAGTATAGAAAAGATTGACAACAAATTTACAAAAAATTTAAGACAGATAATTAACAAGTAATTCCTATGCTGAGTAACAGGTAATGGTTACCACTTCACGTTAACCCTAAACCTAACATGACTTCTAATGTGAAAATAAATGACAATCTTACACAGTAGTTTAACTGCAATAATAAAAAAAAAGAACATAATACTTAGCGAACCACATCTGAAAGTTCATAAATATCGAGAGATGCGAGTCCATTGCTTTAAGACTACCATAGTCTGTCCTAAAGCTTCCAGCAACCACGGCAACACGAAATAACACCCAAACGTCTAATGAGCAAAATCATCCAACTTTCATTGTATCGCCTGAAACTGAAATTCGACAACACCGTAGGGTCTGTCTTGTTGTCAGCAACATTATGTATTTTGATGCGTCGTCGAAATTCGTCTCACACTCTTACACGCGTTAGTGTCGGAGTCTCACCTCCAACTGCACCTCCACTTGCCGGGTCTACCAGTGGCGTTCGTTTCTCCAATCGATTTGTCATCTAGCTGAAAAATGGATTTACAGATTCGGCATAAATGAAATAAAACTATACAGTTTCTTCCATATTTTTCTGCCAATTTTCATTTATGCACATTCCAGTTGATTTTTGGTCAAAAAAATTACAGATTTCTCACAACACAAGCTCTTATGCCCTTTGAAGTGAAAATCTTTGAGAAATCTTTAATTTTGAGCTTAGAAAACAATCAAACGAACACCAAAAATACCAAGGTTCGACCCAAAACCAACCTCTAGTTTGGTTGCTCCAAGTTCTTTCAAACCCCTCAAAGAGGAATGGATGGTGATGGTATTAGCAAGAGTAGGAAGAAGAAGTTGCAACAACGGTGGAAATCTCTCCCAATTTTCCAAAGTAGGCTGCCCTCTCTCTCTCTTCTCTCTTTTTCTCTCTTGCACAACACACACACCACCATCAACAAAAAAACAGCTACAACATTGCATATAGGATAGGTTAATTTGGTAATCATTTGGGCCAAGAACTTTATGTTAGAATTTATGTTATATTGGTAATTCTTTAGACAGAAGGACCAACATAAAATATTGTAAAAGTCATGGAGTACGTTACAATATTGTATAGATGAATTAGGTAAGTTGGGGTTTTCAAGTTCGAAATAAAGAGAAAAAGCCTTTGGATTTTCACTAGCTTATCACCCACTTGAGCAGCAAAAACAAAAACTCCACTGCTTGCCTGTCGTTGAGCTTTTCCTCGAGAGAGAGGGTTGCGTGTAAAACCTTCGAGAATTTCAAGAATTTTATCTAGCTCATATTATCTAAATGCCTCCAATTATAAATACCCACTGCTAAACACGAATTAGGGGGTGGTTGTTCATTGTATTTATCCTTTATATCATTATTCCAACATTCAAGAACATATGTAAGTGTTGATTCATTCATTAATTCTTGAAATTATACAACCATATCTTTAGGGAAAACATCAAATCTGAATAATCTAAAATGCCCACTTCCTACATACATAAAGGAAGGTACTTTCTCAATAACTTTTAGAGTCTGCTGAAGATTGAGAAAGGTTGGACTAGAAGCGCAAGAATGGAACAAGAACGAAGCGTTTTTGGTGATTCACAAAAGATAGATATTCTAAAAGATCGAGAACATGTGTAAGTGAAGCATGTTCCAGTGGGTTTTAGAGATTCCAGAAAGTTGATCAGTGAGTCTAGTAAAATTTTCTAGGCTAGATCATACTGTAAGTTCTTATTGTCTATAGTGGGGATTGTTGGCTTGGTCTTAGAGTTTTTACCCAGTTGGATTTCTCCATCAACATCTTTTGATTAACCATCTAAAAATAATTAAAAAGTAATTTGTTGCCTTTATTTGTATAATTTCGTACGTTGGGTATAAATAAATTCGCTAAGCAGAACCTTTAAGTGGTATCTATCAAATTTTCTCTTTACTTTAAATGGGTCACCAACCATTCCATTTTTATGGTCAATGTACAAGAGCATAAATGGTATCATTAACCCAAACTACCAACCTAATAACCCAACTAAATAACTTGGACCATTCAAAAATGTTGATTGTTTTCGAGTCGTGCCAAGTCTATGGCGTCAATAAATTATCCGTCAGTTGTTTTAAATTGTCGTCCGAATTTATTGGATATCAAAACCTAACAAAAATATCATGGAATTAGCACGTGGTTAACATTTGGTAATCTATATAACACGGTGCTTACTTTATATAACTATTTGTATTTACTTTTTTTTACTAAAATCGTGGATTATTATTATTATTATTATTATTATTATTATTATTATTATTATTATTATTATTATTATTTTTACGTATATTCAGGAACATTTATTGCATAAATTAGCTTGCCACAATGCATGAGTTTTCAAAATACCTTTATAATTACAAACCACGTTCAAGACTCCCAATGTTTTAGTGGCATAGTAGAAAACTTTGTAATTGAGAACTCAAATAGACTTTTTTTTTTCACTTATAAATAAGCAGGAAAAAGTTAGGATCCAAACAAAAATACCATAACTTGCCAAGTTTGAAAGCCCACATGCATTTTTCCCTTAAAAACGTAATCAACAAGTTGTACACTCTAGCATCTTACATAGGAAAACAAAACCAATCAAATCATTTCATGTCGCAAATCTAACATGGCTTGTTCGAAACTCTCACTGAGACGTGTCATATACGTCTTACACTGCACACTATGCACTTGAAGGACGCTTGTGGAAAATTAGTTATAACACAAACTACGTGCAGGACATGTTATGACGATAGAATAAACTAGATTTCATTCCGTAGGTACCAAAATGGATTGATATTAACTTTTGTAATACACAAGCCAAAAAAATTTAGAATTTGTACAAAAGTACCTTAATTTATAAAGTTTGAACCCTCTATGCAATTTTCCCTTATAAAGGAATCGTCAACTTATATACTCTAAAAGTGCATTTGATTGCAAGAATGTAATTTGCATGAAAAGAAAATAAACTTTAGGCAATTCAATTATTTAAAATTTATTTGTATGAAAATTGTTAATTAAATGTGTTTGATTAATTTAATTTTTAACTTAAAAAATATCATATTTATCTGTTTTTTATTGGTGAATAGATGAGAGAGAGTGAATAAGTAAGAGAGAAAAATAGAATAAATTTCTTAAAAAATAAAATCATACTACTCTTAAAGAAAATATTTTCCTAAATTTTGAAAAAAATATGATTACGTGACCAGAACTAAGAAAATATTGACAATCAAACACACTCTAATATTAAAACACAACCAATAACATCATTCCACATGACAAATGTATACTCGTGTGACGCAATTGCTCGCTTGGAGCGTGACACATATTTTGGGCCCGGTCAAAAAGTCTCCTCGAGGATGAGTCCAAGTGTATGACGTCACACACTCAGTCTCCATCTCTCTAAATACGAACCGCCCTTGTCTGCCTCCAAAAAACGCGACTCTCTTTCTCTCTCTATATTGCGAAAATCCAAAAAACGGATCCCAAACAAAACTGACCCTCAAAATTTGAAAAACTCACAATTTTACCCCCAAACCAAAAAAAACCCTAACTCCCGCCGCACATGCACCAGAACGTATAAAAATAGGAATTTGTATAATCCTCGTGCATTTCTCTCATTTCTTGATGAATATTTGGGTATCTGGAGAGGAGGATTTGATTCTGTGGGTTTAATTTTGATTTGATTTGACTTGATTAGGATTAGGTTAGGGTTTCGAGGGAATGGAATGCTGCGGGGTTGGTGGTGATGGAAGTGGGCAGTGAAGACGATGACTGGTGGTGGCCGCAGATGTCAGAGGCGACGGAAAACCATGGCTGGTGGTAGGGTTGCCCAAGCCACCACCGAAACCACCGAATCGAAAGAACAAGATAGTAATAATTGCCCTAATTTGACACCTGAATTTACTGAAAAGCCCTCGAGTTCCAAGAAAATTACGAAACTACCCCCGTCCCCCATAATTGAGTCAGATTTCTACACTCAAGCTCTTAAAGCTCTCTCTTTCCGCTCTCCCTTTGATTCTGACGACTCTCAGGCTCTTTCAGCTCCTATATCGGGTGCTTATAATCTTCCCAGTGGGGTGTCTCATTTCTTAAACAGACACTCCGATAGTCGGAAAAGGCAAAAGAAGTCGCATTTGGGTTCAGAGAAGAAGTCGTCGGTCTCGGGCCGGCCTCGTGGAGGTAACATTTGGGTTGAGACCGAGGAGTATTTTCGAGAACTGAATGTGGAGGACGTTGAGAGGCTCCACAAGGTCTCAAATGTCAGGTTCTCTGGCGACGAGAAGTTCTTCTTTGTCCCTACTTCTTATAATAGTGAAAATTTGCTCACTCGATATGCAGTTTACAACAGCATGCTTGCAAGTGCTTGTCAAAATGATAGTTCTAGTTCAGCAAATGGATTTGAAATGGATCATGATGTTAAGGATGAGGTTGATGGAATAATGAACGCAGAGAATGATCTGGATATTATGGACGTTGAGAGTTTGGGTGGAGAAAATACGGAGTCAGCTACTAAAGAAGAAAAATATGTAGAAGAGGGTGACAATTGTGAAAAGGACACTTCATCTTTTAGTGGAATAGAATGGCTCTTAGGATGTAGGAATAAGGTTTATTTGGCTTTGGAGCGTCCCTCTAAGAAACGGAAGCTTTTAGGCAGAGATGCAGGGTTCGAGAAGCTTCTCCTGGTTCATCCGGTTGAAGGGTCTGATTTGTTATGTCATTACTGTAGTTTTGGTGACACGGGCAACCAGTTGAATTGCTTGATTAAGTGCAGTTCTTGTGCCATGGTGGTCCATCAGAGGTGTTATGGAGTTCAGGAAGACGTTGATAGTTCTTGGTTGTGTGCATGGTGTAAGAGGAAGAATGATGTGGGGTTCAATAGTGAGAGGCCGTGTTTGCTGTGTCCAAAGCCCGGTGGTGCTTTGAAGCCTGTGCAAAAGAGAGGCTTCCCTATTGAGAGCGAGGGGTCTGAGGTATTGTTTGCTCACTTGTTTTGTTGCCAGTGGACACCTGACTTATATTTGGAGAACACTAGGACAATGGAGCCAATAATGAATCTTGATGAAGTAAAGGACTCTCGAAGGAAGTTAATTTGTTATTTGTGCAAGGATAAGTTTGGTGCCTGTGTTCGATGCAGTAACGGTATGTCCTGCTGCTTTCCTTATGTAACCGCAGTCTACATTTCTTTGTTGGATGACAGGACAGAAGAATGTTGCTTTAATTGGAATCTATGATTATTTGATTTATTTTGAAATGTACTGCATAGGTGCTGTGTATGACCTCCTTATCCTGTGTTTTTCACAATTAGATATCCGCGAATTTGATCTTTTGGAGAAATCTGGCTTATTATTTGTAAAACCATTTTGTAAAGGTGAACATAATAAGAAGATACAAACTGATAAAATTGCTGTTTATTCTGTTGGTTTTTCCCTGTTTCTCTGGTCCCCTTTAATCTTTTCTTTCAATTTCCTAAAAAATAAATTATGCTTCACCACCTTACTAATCAGCTAAGCATGAATTAATGAAAATTAATTATCCAGACTTTTGTAAAAGCCAATAGTAGTTGGTGTTTATGATTTTACTACTGATTTTTCCTACAATTTGTGCTGACTTTAATTGTTTAATAATTGGCTTTGTGCACGTTAAGAAATGCTTGTGATATTAGGTTTTAGATGCCAAAGGTTCTACCACCTTGGTTTGGCCTTTTCTCATTTTCCTAAAGTTCAGCCAATCTTCAATTTCCCAAAGGTTCCTGCAGGCTGGCTCCTGGATTTTCCAATTTCATTTCTAGATTGACAAATAAACAAGGGTTTCAAGAGAATCTTGGCGTTGCTTTTCAAAAGTAAGAGTGTGAATATTCTTTGAATTGTCTATTTAATACACAATATAATGGGTGTGCCCTTTTCCACGTGTTGAGATCAGTTGGCCGTTCGTATAGTGCATTGATAACATTTCCGCAACAACGTCAAATAACAAACTAAGCCGGCTTTTGGTGGTATTTATTATGCACTTTTTTTATCCAACAGAAATTTTTATTGGATATGAGATACATATCTTTTCTGCCATCTACTTAGGGATCCAATGCAACCACGACATCTCATGTTAATGGCTACATGGTGGCTTTTTAAGCCTTTGGTTCAGCTGTACATTGCATGGGTCCTACAACTTTGATTAACTTTTTCAATCACATATTTCATCAACTTTTATTAAAATCTACTAAAAATTTGATTCTTATCTGCACAAAACAGGGACTAAATCTTAGACATGCCCCCTCTGTTGCATAGACACTTCAATTAGGGCAACATCGAGGCGTTAGCGACACTCTACCATAATTATTTTTCTATTTTTATCAGAAATATTATATATTTCTAACTCAAATTATTAGTAAATAACAAATAGGTACTCCTTTACAAAGAAAATTAATAACAAATATAAAATTAAATTTATACTATATAAATGAAGAATTTTAAAGAATTTATCTTATTGGACGCACATGTCCGTGTGAGTGCTTCATAGCATGCCATGGTTACTTGTTCTTCTGATAATTTATCTTCAATGAGTGCTATGTTTGCTTAAGTTATAATCTCTTTCTTATTATATTCAGTTTTATATGGTTACGTTTCCATCCTAAGATCTTCATTTCTGCTATTTTTTTCTTGTTTACATTTTGTTCTTTAATAGTCCAACACGCACACAGTAGCATCAACCGCTTTCCACAAAAACCTTTTAAGCTTATGGGGATCTTCCTATAGATCATATCTCATAGAATCCTTGTAGCACTCCTTTTTATTGACCCGCTCTAATACTATAGATTACATCTTCTTCAAGTTCTTTTACCTATTTAAACAAAGGATATACTAACTATACTAAAAGGGAATTCTACGTATTCCGTTGTGATAAATTTTCTGTAAAATGGTTAGATACACTGTATAGATCCTTAAGATTACATAGTCAAATACAGTTCTCTACAAAACACATTCTTCTGTCGCCATACAGTTCTTGACATCTCGCTGCACTTCAGAAGTATCATTTCTGGTTTTCTTTTTTGTTGCTTCTTAGGCCCTGTTTGATAGCACAAATTTTCCATGGAAATAGGAAATTTAATTCCATTTTCCACCTTTTTGCATGTTTGATTGGCCAAATTTTCTTTGCAATTGGTCACGTGACCCCCCTTTTCCACCTTTTTGAGGAATTGGTTTTCCTATGGGTTTGGTGGTTTTTGGTTTTTCGGGTTTTTTTGGGGCAGTTGAAACAACTTTTATCCCCAGTTATAATAAATTCTATCCTTTAATGATAATTTTTATGAAAAACAAAGTCAAACGAACACTAAAAGATCCAAAATTTCAATATTTTTCAAGTAAAAAATTATACCAATAAAACACATTTAATTAGCAATTCTTAGTAAAACAAATTTCAGGCCATTCAATTCCTTGGAATTTGTTCTCTTTCTACCCAAATTTCATTATTGTAATCAAACTGACCCTTATTGTTTCTGTCTAAAACCCCAGGTCTAGACGATAAGGACTGCAAAATATAGAATTTAATATTAGAATTCTTTTATCTTATTTCAAGCACGGAACAATTTTGTTAATTAAATTGTGTCCTAATAAATGAGTCTTATGCATTAAAGGCCTCTGATTTGAGGAATCGTGTTTTACGCTTTTGGGAAATTATTCTCTCTTTATGTGTTAATTCACTTCACCTTTGTAGAATGCTGACATGGTAGCTGTCTAATTAAATTTTCATCACGCTTAAGATTCAATCAGATATATCAATTTTGAAAATCTTTATTATTATTATTTCTTGACAATTTTCAAAATTACAATAAACATCATTATATAATTTTACCAGAAGCAGCAATTTATGTATGGTTGTGTTATTGGGAGATTTCCACAATCTGTTTCTTTAAAAGAACATGTACGTTTTGTTCATGTTATCTTAGTTATATTATTTTTGAAAGCTGGTATTCGAAGATTGCATTAATGGGGATATTCAGCATTTTGTTAGAAAGTCACATATTGCTATGCAATTAATGATTTGTACTCGACTATAGCTAATAGGGTTTCCCTATTAACTAAATTGGTCCGCTTTGGTGTTTGTCATAGTTAGGTTCAATTTTCTTGTAATGGTCAAATGATGATTGTATTTTATAATTGCTGAATTGCAGAATATTTTTCTGCATCTTTATTTGAATATACATGCAATGGTCGGTCCTATTACGACTGAATCTTATAATTGCTGAATAACAGAATATGTTTTTCTGTTTGCTTCCTTCTTTTTGGCATATGGTGTTTGGTTATAGGCTTTAAATTCTTATCAAATGTAATCCACCAAAAATGGTTTCTTCGGTTTGCTCCCTTGTGGGATTTTGGTGCAAATTACTTCAGGAACCAAATTGTGGTTGACACTATGCAGATTGGTAAAGGTTATGTTAAAATGGAGTTAGCAAGAGGAATGCTTCATGTTGTTAGAGAAAATTTATTAAATGTTTTATATTTGCTTTTGTTCATAGTTTCTTCACTGCCTGTATATTTTAGGTTGAGTTACGTGCATTTTGCTTGAAACATTCAAAGGCCCAGAATAACCGTGGAGCTCAACAGACTGGAGATACTTCTTTAGCAGTTGATTCTGTTTCTAACGTAATGCATCAACAGATGGCATCGACAGCAAACGAGCCTCGCAAGTTACAAACTGGCCAAAGTAATGGTGATAAATTGGGCGATCATATTAAAACAACTGATGTGGATCGAAGCAAGCTGGATGGTAATATATTGCATGAACAATTGTTAGATAATAGGTCAAATGCCAAATCTCAGCTGGAAAGTGGTGATGCACAGCACCCTGTAGATAATGATGCATTGGATAGGAACAGTAACAAATATGTCAATGCTTGTGATTCTTTGAATTTTATCAGGATACTGAAGAAGGTATTGAAATTGTGAGTATATTAGCACTAAGTGCTGGAGTTTTTGTTTGTTTAGTGAATTATCTCCTTGTTTTTCGCAGTTAATTGATCTGGGAAAAGTTGATTTAAGAAACGTGGCTTCGGAGATTGGTGTATCACCTGATTTACTGAGCAAAATATTCATTGTAATGTGCATTTTCGTCATTTTCCTTGTCTGTTTCCTATTTTTGGGTGAATCATTTGATTAAAATGCAAGCCAGTTGCATCTGATGCTTGCCTGCCTACCTATTCGCGTAGGTTGATTCTGGTGTAATCAATTTATTTATTTTTTTGTAAATCTTAACTTGAAAAGAAAAATCTGGTTTATGCTTGGAGGTATAGCATTTTAATTGCCTTTACATTTGTGCAGGATAATCATATGGTTCCTGAGTTGCAATGTAAAATAATGAATTGGTTGAGAAATCATGCTTATATTAGCAGCTTTCAGAAAACTCTGAAAGTGAAAATGCGATGTGGAGTACCTCCAAAAGATGGGGTCAATGTAGCTGATGGTGTAGGTGCTGTTTTCGTGGAGGAATCTGATATCTCTGATGTTGTCCCTGTTAAATCTGTTCCACCTCGAAGAAGAACAAAGAGCAACATTCGGATTGTGAAAGATGAGCATTTAAGCTTTTCTAAGGAAAAGATTAATGATGATGGAATAATAAAGGCTGATGTTGAAAATGGCCTTTTTGATGGGGAAGACTCAAATGGTCTAGGTGGGGAGTATGTTCTTGATGGAACCAAGAAGGTATTTCTTATTGGATGTTTTGTTTGTTTTTGTGATGACAATTATAGATAAATCGAAGTAAACTTGTTTAGTATAGCCTATGTGGAAGTCAAATGACCATGGATTCACATGTATTCTATCGAAGGTTTTCCTATTTTCTGTAATTAATGGTTCACATACAAATGGTTTTAAAACAATAACCTGCTCCTGTCTCTTATGTATTTTTATCTTAATAGACTAAACCATATTACTTTCATTTTAAAGAAAATTGGATGGTTTGATTTTTTGCTCCTCTGGACTTTTTGCGACTTCAAGCCACTTATTTTTTGCTGTTCTCATTTCAAGAATTGTTTTTGTGATTTAAAGTTCAACCTAAACAGTAAAACTGGTATTTTTTGATTAAAACACAAATTCATTGGAATATTGTGTAAAATAATCTTCTTGTTGATCCCTGAAGCCGAAGCATCCCTTCTGTTTCAAAAATGGATGGTAACTATATGTATTACTAATGAGTTTTCGACTTCAGAACTAATTATTTTATGAGTTCTTTCACTCAGACTAGTTTCACTTTCCTATTAGCTGCTTTTTTGGTCATTTTAGTTAAAGCACATAAAATATTATTTTCAATGGTCACTTTTATGCCAGACCCGTGTGTGTTATTTCAGTTCTTGTAAGGTGTCCAGTGTTGTATGGAAGTTATATTTTATTTTCAATGTTATGCAGATCACGGCTAATCCAGCGCAGCACCAAGATAATCCAGCAAACAGTTCTCTTAAAATTGAATGTGGTTGGTCTGTTCGCCCATGTAATGTTGTTCTTTGGTTTTCTGGAATTCCATTTTATACATTTAATTTTAAGCCTTGCTCTTTTGAAGTGTTCTTTGGTTTATATTGTTTCTGTAATAATTGGAATGAACCCAAAAGGAATAGTAAATAATAATGTAAAGTATTGATATAAAGATAGCAATGAAACATTGATGCTTTTCCTTGCCAAGAATCGGTTATCTGCAAAGCTGTCAGAATGAAACAACTTGATGAAATTTCTATGAAAAGCCTGTTCTTCTTGAATTGTTGAATTTTTTTGGGGAAAAATTACGTATATCTGCAAAACTAGTAGAATGAAATATAACATATTGAAATTTCAATGAAAAGGCTGTACTTTCTTCTTTAACTGTTGAAGAAAATTACTTAAGATTTAATGAAACATATAATTTGTTTCATTTCACAAAACCAGGTTACTGTGAACAGTGTTAAGACATTGGCGCACGAGTTGTTTTTTTATTATTCCCTATACTGAATTTTTGAAAATGTGATAATATAAGGGCTTTTCTTTTAAGTTTCAATATCTAGTGTTGGTGTAATGACGAATTAAGATTGAAGAGTAGAATGGCCTGTGAAGTGTAGAATTTTTTTTTGGGATGTATAAAAAGGTGAAGCATGGTAAATTTGATTGTTTGGAGGGGATATACCAATATTTGCTGTTTTTATTTGGGAGTGTATTGTTTATGTAGCTTGGTTTGGGCAGGAGGTTTGCTTCCATATTTCTTTTTTCTTTTTCTTTTTTTTTTCTTCTCTGGCTTTTCATGCTCACCTTGTCTGCATGGACAGATGAGCCGTTAAAAGCTTTGAGCCAAAGTCATACAGATGATTGTCAAGTTGGGGGGGCCACAGCAACTGAGCGGAATACTCCTGCAAATTCTGATATGGAGAATAATCCTTCACTCTTGCCGATGTAATTTTTACAACTTGACATTTAGTTATCATATTGAATTATTGATCAAGAAGAGGTTTCTGCATTCTTTGTGGTCGCCAATAGCCTTCTTCTTTTGGTTTTCCCCACTCTAAGCTAACAGTATCAGTGATTTAGTGAGAATACTGACAATTTATGTTCTCTTGTCTTGTAGAAATTGGGAAGCTATGTCCAATTCTTACATACACCCATTTATATACAGCAAACTGATGCAAATAAAAAATGGTATGCTATCCCAAACTGCATGTCGTGAGTCTGATTGTAAGATCCCATCTGATGCTCCTTTGGCATATCTTGTTGGTGTTGGGTGGTTACTTAATTTGGCAGGCTTAGGAGAAAGAGAAGTTACACACTTAGAAGCCTCGTCTAGTTCAGGCTTTTGCTGTAATAATCACAAATTACAATCAACTCCTGGTGATCAGACTATCAAGTGCGATGGAGTAGATCTTGATCTGTTGGTCAAGGCGAGAAATGTGGGTCTCTTAAAACTGTCTCCAGAAGATGAAGTAGAAGGGGAGCTTATCTATTATCAGCACAGACTGCTTCGTAATGCTGTTGCCAGGAAACACTTTAGTGGTCTGTACTTTGTCCTGTTTTAACATGTCTCCTATTAATTTGGGCACTGTTCCGTTTTAAATTTCTGTGTGCATTTTTTTGTTGGATTTGTGTGATAGCTTGTGGTATCTTACCGTATCACTTTTTGTTACTTTCTATGCAGATGATTTGATACGTAAGGTTGTTAGGATTCTTCCACAGGAGATTGATGTGGCAGGAAAACAAAAATGGGATGATGTGTGTGTTAGTCAGTACCTCTATGAGCTTAGGGAAGCAAAAAAGCAGGGAAGAAAAGAAAGGCGGCATAAGGAAGCTCAGGCCGTATTGGCTGCTGCAACTGCTGCAGCTGCAGCTTCCTCTAGGCTATCATCCATTAGGAAAGATGCCCTTGAAGAACCTGCACTCCAGCAGGTTGTATTTCTGCTTGTGCTTTATTGAATCATAAAATTACATACATACATACATACATACATACATACATACATATATATACATATATATGTATGTATATATATATATGTGTATATATGTATATATATGTATATTATTATTATTTTTTTCTCTAGTATTTATTTTTTTATACATATTTTTTGGCAGGATCTTCCAAAGATGAGTGCATCTGATGGAAGGTCCGTGTTATACTCTCAGCAGAATCCTCGAGTGAGAGAGATTTTTTCAAGATCCGCTGTTGCAAGGCCTTTGTCAGATACGAACTCTGATATTTTCCAGTTAGCTCCAGACTTTTCTAGAGAGCATACTCGGACATGTGATATCTGCAGTCGGTCCGAGACATTTCTCAATCCAATTTTAGTCTGTTCAAAATGCAAGGTTTTACTCTTAACATATCATATTTACACCACTGATATTTACTTTTTCTTAGTTCTGTTTCTGATGCATAATTCTTGCTTTTTGTCTGGTAGGTTGCAGTTCACATAGATTGTTATTGTAGTATCAAAAGCTCAACAGGGCCATGGCATTGTGAATTATGTGAAAACTTGTTTTCTTCTCAAAGCTCTGGACCTCCAGCTACTAATTCCTGGGAGAAGCCTTATTTTGTTGCAGAATGTGGTCTATGTGGTGGGACTGCAGGTGCTTTTAGAAAGTCAGTTGATGGTCAATGGATTCACGCGTTCTGTGCTGAAGTAAATAATCCTCTTTCATCTTTTGCTACTCATTCACCACCATCTCGCAATGTCATCCTCTTTTCATTTTCATCAAGTGTTTGTTTTACTTTTCTCATGATAGTGGGTGTTAGATTCAACATTTAGAAGGGGTCAAATAAATCCTATTGAGGGAATGGTAAGTGAATTTACAATTTGAGGCACATTTGTATATGTAATCCTAGACTGTCTAACCCGTATTTATTACTGTTGTTTGTTCTGTTATGTTACCAGGAAACAGTGTGCAGGGGAAGTGAACTGTGCATTGTGTGCCTCCGGAAACATGGTGTCTGCCTGAAGGTGAAGATTTCCAAGAGTTGTGGTTTACCTTTTTAAGTTCTTTGTCGAGCTATTTAATTTTCTTCGTCAGGGAACTTAAGTTATTTTTGTCAATCTTCAGTGTAGTCATGGTCACTGTCAGAGCACCTTCCATCCTACTTGTGCTAGAAGTGCTGGTTTCTACATGAATGTGAGGACTGAAGGAGGCAAGTTGCAGCACAAGGCTTATTGTGAAAAACATAGCATAGAACAGAGATCGAAGGTTGAAATTTTATTTTATTTTATTTTATTTATTTATTTATTTTCCCTGGTTATTTGTCCTCATTGTCTGTTAATAATCTAACATTGATTGTTTTTACTTGATATACTCCTGCAGCCTGACATTCAGAGGTGTGGACTCGAAGAATTTAAGGGTCTTAAACAAATCAGGGTATGTGACCATAACTACATGCATGTTATAATTTATAACAGAGCATTTTGGTGCAAGTTGTACTCACTGGCACTGCATGTATCATTTTTATTTTGCCCGTGTTAATTATTTATCTTCCCAAAGATGTTTCTGTATAAACTAGTCAAGTCTATCTCTTCAGATATGTTGACTAGATTTTATAATAGAGCAATAAAGTGAAGCCATAGTTATAATAAACGGCCGGTCTAGCTGGAAAAGCAGTTAACTGGACTAGACATGGTCCGGTTACTCTTTTGGACATGTTCACAATCAGACCGACCATTAATAGTCCAACCTATTCCCAGTCCTGTTGCTTGCTTGGACCTGTGCACAATCAAACCGACCGACAGCCCAGACCTAACCGATTACTGGGTTAACCACTGACTTGTTCTTCCATAATTTTAAATGACTTATTTTGGGTATTGTAAAAATATTTCTTTATATAATATAAATTTTGTTTTATACCTGTTATCAATTATTTTTTTGTTGAAATATTTTAAATATAAGTTTGATTTGTTATTTAATAATAATTTTGAGTTAAAAATATATAATATTTTTGATAAACAAAGAAAAATGACTATGGTGGAGTGTTCGAGAGTATCGGTATACATGCTTGACACGAACGCGTCATCCTAGTTTAAGTGTCCGTGCAATAGAGTAAATTATATTCTAAAATGTAGAGAAATTGATTGTAACTGAAATTAACCTAACTAAAGATGTTCAATAGAAAAGTAAAATTAAGATAATATATGAGCATTGTAACTTTTAAGCAATTTGTAGAGTAGGAAATTGTCAAAGGACGATTCACAATATCATTTTCGAATCAACATTAAATAAATATAACGTCAAAAAGTGTATATAAGTTATGTCTTCATGCGAGAGGGATGAAACATGACGTACAAAATAAAATAACAAATATGGTACTTTTCTCATGAGCGATTATCCATTTAAAACTTATAATTTACCATGAAAAAGTAAAAATAATGTGAATCTTCAAAAGCTTTAAATATTTTATCTAGACATTTTCCCACTTATCTCAGCAGTCATCCATTGGTTGAGCCGGTGACTTGATAAGGTCAGTATCCAGTCTAGTCTAATAACGAAGAATTAAACATTATAAATGTAAAGGCTTGGATGTAATTTTCATTGAGGTATGATTTCTGCTCTATCTTCTTGATCTCCCTTGACACTGCAAGTCTTAGTTTTGACGATAGCTTTTTTGGGAGCTGATAAACCAAAATGTTGATGTAGATTGGGAGAGAGGGTAGAAATGGAAATTACCAAACCAATATTTATGGATTATTTCCTAGTTTTATTCTAATAATTATGAAAATAAATAAATCTAAACTTTATCAAATAAATTAAAACAAATCAAAATATATTATGTACTTGTTCCTAAGAATTAATGTTTTTATGTATGGAAAGTTCTTTAAGAATATCCATTAGAATCTTCATCACTTGATGACTCGGGGAAATTTGATTGTATATGGTTAGTGACAGACCGAGCGGCAACAGTGATCTAAGTTAATGGGTTATTGTAGTGTGATATTATAGCGGTGGTACTTTTCAAGTGCTGGTCAGCAGTTACTATTAATGAGCAGCGATTGCTATTGCGAGGGAAGTTCAATGACTGAGGTGAGAGATGAAACGGAAGTTGATAACCCTCAGACCTTAGATGGGGAGACGAATGGAAGGTTGCTTTGAATAGTTTTTGGCACAATTCTGTGGCCGCTTCAACTTCAGGTCTTCAAGCTTCTTGGTGGCAGACTGAGCTGCAGTGATGATTGAAGTTGGTGAATTATCAACTATAACGAGCGAAGTTCAATGACTGAGGTGAGAGATGGAATGGAAGTGGTTAGCTCTCAGAGCTGAGATGGGGAAATGAATGAAAGGCTGCTTTGAATAGTTTTTGCCAACAATTTTGGGGCTGCTTCAGGTTTTCAAGCTTCTTGGTGTGTGATGGCGGCGGCAAGACCTTAGATGGGGAGACGAATGGAAGGTTGCTTTGAATAGTTTTTGGCACAATTCTGTGGCCGCTTCAACTTCAGGTCTTCAAGCTTCTTGGTGGCAGACTGAGCTGCAGTGATGATTGAAGTTGATGAATTATCAACTATAACGAGTGAAGTTCAATGGCTGAGGTGAGAGATGGAATGGAAGTGGTTAGCTCTCAGAGCTGAGATGGGGAAATGAATGAAAGGCTGCTTTGAATAGTTTTTGCCAACAATTTTGGGGCTGCTTCAGGTTTTCAAGCTTCTTGGTGTGTGATGGTGGCGGCGGCGGCGGCGGCGGTGGCGTGGACCTTTGATGATGATGTATTGAATTTATAGAGATGGATTGGAAGGAGAGAGTTTCTCTTTTGCGATTGGATCGTGGCTTATTAATATGTCATCATGGAGATTTTAGCACTTGGTAAAAAGACGAAGGGGGTTGCA
This sequence comes from Olea europaea var. sylvestris, assembly GCF_002742605.1. Lineage (NCBI taxonomy): Eukaryota > Viridiplantae > Streptophyta > Magnoliopsida > Lamiales > Oleaceae > Olea > Olea europaea. The sequence continues at coordinate 16,811,467 of NC_036247.1, read as the reverse complement.
GTTGGCTTGGTGGGAAGATGAGTTGGTTCACCATTGAACGATCGTTTAGGAATATTGTCTATTCCATCTCAACGCTGAGGGGAGGACAAATGTTATTTTCAGAACTTTGTATCTTCTACCTACTATTAGCCCTTTGGGAGGTGCATGTACCCTTTTCTATTTTATGTGCTCTTAATCTGTACCGACAGAATCCAACTCTCTACGTTCCCCTTTTTCTTTTGTTATTTCAATGAATGTGTTAATAGTATTGGTATTAATCTGCTCGTTTGGAATTTCTAAAACATGAAGAGAAGGAATGCTCCAGTTCTTTTGTGTATGTCATACACAATTTGGTTGTCAAGTGTTATTCCTATTTGTTCTTATGGATGACGGTGTCTATGGCTATTCATCTTATTCAAATTGAATTTTCATTTACCTGATTATTCTTTGTTTTATTTTCTTTGGCTGGCTCTTTTGTTTTTGAAATGACCACATATCAGCAGTGTATATTGGTTTATGTTATCGTATCACCTGTTATTATATGTGGCTACTTTAACTCTTCATTTGATGGGTTTGTTCTCTCTGTACTATGGATTATTTTATGCAGGTTGAATTGGAAAGACTGCGTCTTCTATGTGAAAGAATCGTCAGACGAGAGAAATTGAAAGTAAGCCTCTGCCTACCACTGTAACTTTACCTCCACCTAGATCTTCTTCCCCTATTTACTCATCTTGCATGGTCCTCTTTCTAGTTTTCTTTCAAACAAAGCGTAGTGCAGCTGCATTTTTCTATATAGAATTTTGGCGATTTGGCCTTTTTGCTGGTTCCATCACTTTCACCTGAACTGCTGAACGATCATTTCCTTCTGTTTTGTACTTTGCAGCGTGAATTGGCTCTTTGTTCACATGGTATTCTTGCTTCAAGTCGAGACTCTGTTCTGTCTGCTTTGGCTCGTCATCCTTTTTATCAAACTGATGTTAGTTCAGAATCAGCTACAACCTCAATCAAGGGTTATACCTATGACTACAAACCAGGAAGTGAAACAGTGCAAATAGCAGATGACATGACAGTAGATAGCACAACTACAGGTAAAAGGCGGGTTAAGCTTCCCATGTCCATGGACAATGACCCAAAAACAGATGACAGTTCTACATCCCAAAACCATTCAACCCTAAAACCTATTGAGAGGATTTCATTTTCTGGGAAGCAAATTCCTAAGAGACTTTCTGTTGCATCTCGGAATATTTTGGATGATGTGGACAAGCGGTCACAATATAGAAATGTAAGTGCTTGTTTGATGAAACTTTGCTAAAATTTTATCGGTGTTTCACTTGGTCAAACTTTGATTTTAACTATACATTTCATGGGACTCACAACTTTTATTTAACTTTTTAACCACACATTTCAGCAACTTTTATTAAAAGCTTTTTGAGATAATCCCCGACTATGTGTTTGTGAGGTGGTTGTGATTGAGTTCTCTCTTCCTTCTTTTAATCATCTTGTCAATTACTAAATTTTATAATTGAATTAGCCAAATATTAACTAGCACTTAACATAATGCAGCATACTGAAACTTTTGAAAAGGAGTTGGTGATGACATCAGATCAAGCATCTATGAAGAATCAGCGGTTACCTAAAGGATTTGTTTATGTACCCATTCGATCCCTTTCTAAGGACAAGGAGACTACAGATTCAAGTTCACAAGAACCAGCAGAACAAAATGGAGAGACTTGATTCTTTAGAATCTTAGATGCATTGTTTAATGTTGGAAATTCCCATTGTGGAATATTCTCTTTCATGGCACTACAAGGGCTGCCTACCCCCGCCCCCCTCTTTTCATTGTTGGGATGAGGAAGTTTTATGTCTTTGTTGTACATGCATGTCTGAGTACACTGTGTACAGTGGGCTGGGGTTTTTTACCGTTGCATGTATCTCAAGCGGCTCAATGTGTTTAGTTAGGTTGCTTTTTCCTTCTTTTAACCAAATTTTTGTTTCCCAGCAGAACAAAATGGAGAGACTTGATTCTTTAGAATCTTAGATGCATTGTTTAATGTTGGAAATTCCCATTGTGGAATATTCCCCCGCCCCCCTCTTTTCATTGTTGGGATGAGGAAGTTTTATGTCTTTGTTGTACATGCATGTCTGAGTACACTGTACAGTGGGCTGGGGTTTTTTACCGTTGCATGTATCTCAAGCGGCTCAATGTGTTTAGTTAGGTTGCTTTTTCCTTCTTTTAACCAAATTTTTGTTTCTTTCTTTTTTACTTCTCAAAAGGGCAATGGAAGCTCTGCTTCTTGTAATTGTATACATCTGTCGGAAGGTATTGCCTACTTGTGGGCTTTGTAAAGTTGGTGTAAATATGAACTCACAAAAGATTTGGCCCAGCAGAAAATGATAATAGAGTAAACATAATTTCTAGTATACAATACTCGTGGGTGAAATTTTTATTTCTCGGTTTAATGATTTACATTTTCTTGGCATCCCTCTTGTTTACCTATTCTTACTGCGAATTGTTTCTCTACTGGGATGATGCATGAGAAACTTGATAAATGTTGGCAAAATTGAATTGCAGGCAGTCTGTCGGGTCTTCAGCTGGATTGACACTGCTGATTCAATGCTTGCTTGGTGAAATTTTGAGGATACGATCTGCTGGCAATTGTGTGAAGGTATGATTACCCTTTTTTCTGACTTCACAAACTTGATTTTTGACCTTAGAGGTGCTATCGAAGACCACTTATGCTGCAATGAGTAATGGCGTATTAGAAGTCTTTGTCTCGCAGGTCTCAATGGACTGGTCAATAGTGTTTATAATTTTATAGTTGGGGATTTTAATTATTCAACATGTTTACTCATTAAGGCAATTGGCAATTGGGTTTTCTTACTGTTGGCTGTAAATTAATGTCACAGCAGAAAGTACTTATAAATTTTGCTCTCTTGGAGACATGGATACGAGTTACAAGCATATATCATACCCTTTTCTGGGAGATGTAATCCATAATATTCCAAATACTGTGCATCAAATATGTGTGCGTTTGGCTCTTGGCTCATAGAGCGTCATACCAAATATCCTCAATTCATTTGTTATGAAACTCCTTGTAACAATTGAGGCCTAGATCCAAGTTGCAAACTATTATATACAGTCCTTTTTGGAGATCATGACCCAAGTCATTAACTCTTACGTATTGAGGAATACGAAAGAATTTTATGAGAAAAAATGGGCATATACTCTCTTGAAGCAAGTAGTACACATGAGGTAATACGTGGACATGAAACTTGAGTCATTGCACTCTCTTTTAAAATTGATTTGAATCTAAATTTGAATATATTTAAAGTACATTTATTTCATCTCTATTTTCTTCATTTCACACAAAAGGAAAGCTAAAACTTATGTCGAAACTATTTTCTTGAAAATAAGAAAGAACATGAAATTAGGTGAAGAGGATTTTCGAGTCTTTCAAGTATACAATAAATTTTGTTGGTTAATATTTATTGGAATTGAATCTTTTAATATAAAAATAATTTTTTTTAATTTTATAATTTGTTTTAATTCAAAAAATTACTTTTATGCTATTGAAAAAACGAAATAAAAATTACTTGTATGTGTACTACAATTTAAGCCACGTGTTATGTTCTAAAAAAATGTGATCAGATCTTATTGTATCAGTAATATTTTTACTGTAGCTGCTCATGATCAAGAAATCATTGATTTTACGTGTCGAAAATGTTTGACTGATTAATTTATTTGATAAATTATTGACATTTTTTTTATTAAAACTTCGAGTAAACTTGTATAGGCTCGTAAAAATTTGAACTTGGCCTCAATTGTATCTTAATAGTAACAAAATTACTTGATGCGTAATATTACCAAACGCTTTTTCGAAAACTAAATATACATATCAAAATCCTACACTTCTAGGGCAATCTGGAATCAATCAAATCGAATCGAATCCATAATTCAAATAGTTCCTTTTCGATCGAATCAAAGATTATCAATTCCCGATTGAATAATAAGATCACCGTTGAGATTATCATTATAAATGGATATAGTGGAGTTGTGGGTCATATTCGGTCCTGGAGTCGCCGGAGCAGTCTTCGGCGCCGGTTGGTGGTTTTGGGTCGATGCCGTCGTTTGTAGCTCTGTTAAAGTTTCCTTCGTCCACTACCTTCCAGGTACGTGCCTGGCTTTTTCTTTAATTAATTGAATTTATCGGTTTGATTTTAACGCGTTTTGTTTTGCAGGAATATTTGCGTCATTGGCTGCTTTGATGTTCAATTCCGTTAAGAAAGATGACGTTATTGATCAATACTCCCCATATGACGAGGGCGAATGGAGGTTAGTAGCATTAGCAATTATGGTATACTCGCGTATAGTTAGTAGTTATTGTCGAATTTTGTATATTTGGGGGATTGGTTTTGCTGATTAATTAGCAAATTGGAAGACATTTTTCTGCATCATTGGTTTTAGTTTGTTAGTTGCATCAGCTGAAATGCTAAAAAAGTAGCCTTAAAGAAAATAAATAAGGAGAACATCAAGTTTTCGCGGTCCTTGTGGTAAGAAATTTTGTTGTCCAGGTGAGTTTGAAATGAAATACAAATCTCTATCCTAAGCTTATGCGTATCCCAATGAGTTTAACTTTCTAGCACATGCATATCCCAATGAGTTGAAATCCGGCAGCTAAACATGCATATTATGTAATTCTTGTGAATTTTCTAAATCTATCTGTTCTCCCCCTCTTTGATGATGAGAGTTGAGCTGAATCCCTTGACCAAATCCTACAAACCAATTGCTCACAAGTAAACGATCGTATTCCTGTGTCTGTTTCCTTCTCTAATTTCATCCATTTGTTTAAATTGAGACTGTTGTAAACTATGCAAAATATTTACTTTGTTGAAGATGTCAAGAGTTTTTCTTTAGCTTTTCTTGTTTCTTTAAACTGCAGAGGGAAACTTTGGCTTTTCATAGCGTACATTGTATCCTTCATTTCATTGGCAGCTTCGGTTGGCCTATTGATACAAGATGCTCTGGTGAAGACTGGCCCTTCAGCATGGACAGGAGTTGCTGGTGTTTTTCAATGTGTGTTTGTATTAATAAGGTAACTTATTTTTAGTTTGATGGGAAGTTACCATAGACGCCCTCTTCCTTTTCTGTTCATATCTAGTGGTGATGCCTAAGGTTTGGCGTAGGAGGAAATTGATCTGATTTTTTCCAAGTTCTGCCCTTTATATTCTTTATTATGATTATGTATTTTATCCATTGAAAGGTCCAAACTGAGTAGGTCTATAATCTCCATCTAAGACAGAACGTGATGAAATTAGTAGATCCAAAATATTTGGTCGAATCCAACAGGACACGCGCACACACATCAGATGACGTTATTGATCAATACTCCCCATATGACGAGGGCGAATGGAGGTTAGTAGCATTAGCAATTATGGTATACTCGCGTATCGTTAGTAGTTCATGTCGAATTTTGTATATTTGGGAGATTGTTTTTGCTGATTAATTAGCAAATTCGAAGACATTTTTCTGCATCGATGGTTTTAGTTTATGTTAGTTGCATAAGCTGAAATGCTAAAAAAGTAGCCTCAAAGAAAATAAATAAGGAGAACACCAAGTTTTCACGGTCCTTGTGGTAAGAAATTTTGTTGTCCAGGTGAGTTTGAAATGAAATACAAATCTCTATCCTAAGCTCATGCGTATCCCAATGAGTTTAACTTTCTAGCACATGCATATCCCAATGAGTTGAAATCCGGCAGCTAAACATGCATATTATGAAATTCTTGTGATTTTTCTAAATCTATCTGTTCTCCCCCTCTTTGATGATGAGAGTTGAGCTGAATCCCTTGACCAAATCCTACAAACCATTTGCTCACAAGTAAACAATCGTATTCCTGTGTCTGTTCCCTTCTCTAATTTCATCCATTTGTTTAAGTTGAGATTGTTGTAAACTATGCAAAATATTTACTTTGTTGAAGATGTCAAGAGTTTTTCTTTAGCTTTTCTTGTTTCTTTGAACTGCAGAGGGAAACTTTGGCTTTTCATAGCGTACATTGTATCCTTCATTTCATTGGCAGCTTCGGTTGGCCTATTGATACAAGATGCTCTGGTGAAGACTGGCCCTTCAGCATGGACAGGAGTTGCTGGTGTTCTTCAATGTGTGTTTGTATTAATAAGGTAACTTGTTTTTAGTTTGATTGGAAGTTACCATAGTCGCCCTCTACCTTTTCTGTTCATATCTAGTGGTGATGCCTAAGGTTTGGCGTAAAAGGAAATTGATCTGATTTTTTCTAAGTTCTGCCCTTTATATTCTTTATTATGATTATGTATTTTATCCATTGAAAGGTCCAAACTGAGTAGGTCTATAATCTCCATCTAAGACAGAACGTGATGAAATTAGTAGATCCAAAATATTTGGTCGAATCCAACAGGACACTCGCACACACATGTTGAGAAAAACAAATAGCAAGTGATTTGGCAATGCAAGTATGGAGTTTAAGTAGATTTATATCGAATATCTTGCTTTACTGTTCAAATTTTTGATATTCTTCTTTTGGAATCTGAATTTTTGTGCAGTGGTCTGATGTATTGGACTTGTAATTCAGAATAACTTGGTACATGCAAAACTCTCCTTCATTGCTGCGAACTGTTAAACCTTGTACCTGTATATTTGGTATTTTAAACAGGATTATAGCTTGATCCCCTCTGTACATGTGTCTTTTATTATTATTTGTTTATAAGCACTCGTCAAATCTAACCAAACATGCCATATATTGACTTGAAGAATGCAAATTGATGCTGCAATTTTTCCTTTTCCGACCAATAACAACAAATTAAGATTACCAAATTTGGGATTAGTAACACGAGAATTTTCAATTCAACAATCTTTCCGTGCAAGCTTAAAAATACAATGACATAAATAATCAAAGATAAACTACTAAATGAAGAACGATGGTTCAGGTGAAGAGTTAAAAAACTGAAGGTAAAACCATAACTAATATTCCGATTTCTTTTCATCCCATATAATTTACCAGAAAAATATGACGGAAAAGGATAAAATACGTCAAAAAGCTGAGCCAAGTGCATTCCGTAGCCTCCTTTTTTGCAACATGTTCAAGCAGGTTAGCTTCAAATCTAAGGAACGAGAATTTTATTTTATGTCTTTCTACCCAAAATAAACAAAGAACATAGAAATTAACAGTCTGCCAAGAAAACTGTAGTACCAAAGAACTTTTTGACATCAGGAGTTGATTCAGCACAATAAATGCCTGGAACAGCAGCACGAAACTCACACAGCATTGTGCATTTGGGCCGACCACCTATTCATGTACTGTGGAGTTAAAAACAGAAATAAAATAGATAACCACATTCCTTTAATCAACTATGCAGGCAACAAGTGATCACCGTGCATAAGTTCCTGGAACTGAATGTAGCTCATGCAAATGGTTCAGTTTTGCCTTTCCGTCTTCGTTTTTACTTTCTTATAATCTCTCGTTGGTGTTATAATTCCCAGCACGGTTTTTACCTCGTGTAGGAAAGGTTCCTATGTCTATACAAAGGGAAGGTAGCAAAACTTTAATTCACTTAGGCTTTTAACCTACACGCATTAACTCCAAACAACACAAAACTTACGGTAATAATTGACTATAACGAGTCCAATTAAATATAGAACATATAGAACAGTAAACATTAAGCAAGATTCCCTCCTGATAAAAAGTATTGTTCTCCTCCTCAGTGAGGCCTTCATCTTCCCCACCATTTTCGTCCCAACCAAGAGAACGAAGGAACGCAGCCTCTTTTTAATCCAAGATAAATTGCTCCGTTAGGACATATGTTCTCTCCAAAATCAGATATTTTTCGAGTCTTCTTGGAAGTGTCAGGAGCATCAACGTTACAGCTTATATCATTACCATTTTCCGCCACACGAGAACTTTCTGGCTCACAACCTCCTTTAGATATATCTCCAGATGTATCTGTACTGGGAGATGAAGTGGCCAAACTTGAATCTGATAGAATGGCAGATGCGCTGGATGAGGCTTTTCCTCTCACGAGATTAAAAAAATTACTTCTGCTTTGCGATGGAGTTTGGGATGGCCTATCATCGACAGCCATTCTGGAATTTAAAGACATGGCAGCAACTTTGATTTCAAGAGCAGAAACTGAATGGAATTTAAAGACATGGCAGCAACTTTGATTTCAAGAGCAGAAACTATGGCATTGTTTGAACTCTTCGATGCAGTTGGAATTAATAAAGCAGTTGCCAAGCCGTTAGCTACTCTGCGATTTGCATTCCCATTCAGACTAGATGCAACACTATTCTTACGTCCTGGTTTCAGAACCAGAAACTTTACGGCATGAGAGGTATTTGGAGCATCAGATCTGACTTGGCGAACACGAGATTGAACAGAAACTTTACGGCATGAGAGGTATTTTGATTGTTTTGATTTATCAGCGGAATTAGGAGCCCTGGAAAGAATGTTAAAATTGGAAAGATTTAGCATCCACACATTCACTTTAGTGCCCTGACTCGAAGAATCCAGATGGCCTTATGAATGTGGGTAGGGATAGCATATGTCCCAAGAAAACTAGCATATACTAATTCTAAGATAATTCTGGCACAAGTTACTCCGCAAGTGAAAAGGGACAAAAGAAAACAACTGATCTAGCAAGGGATAAGTATAACAAACGCAATTTTTAACAAGTATATAATGGACAAGTTGCAGAGCACCAATCTAAACACTATAGTTTCTTATCCAGCAAAGCATTTTCTTTAACCTCATTATTGTGTTTTTCCTATTTGCATAGACAATCTTGGTTTATCAGGTCAGAAAATAAGTTCAGCTTTTCGTCTAGCATAGAAGTACAAGAAAACAAAACCAAACATAGACCTTCAAATGTCTATATATATATTGATTTAAGTTTCATTTTTTTTTCCCCGGTTGGGGGGTGTAACAGCAGTTCAAAGAGTATCCAAGAAGTGAAATAACCCACTTAAATAACCCAGAAAGAAGACAGAGAATACAACTAGTCATAGGTATCAATATTACCAAATTTGGGATTAGTAACACGAGAATTTTCAATTCAACAATCTTTCCGTGCAAGCTTAAAAATACAATGACATAAATAATCAAAGATAAACTACTAAATGAAGAACGATGGTTCAGGTGAAGAGTTAAAAAACTGAAGGTAAAACCATAACTAATATTCCGATTTCTTTTCATCCCATATAATTTACCAGAAAAATATGACGGAAAAGGATAAAATACGTCAAAAAGCTGAGCCAAGTGCATTCCGTAGCCTCCTTTTTTGCAACATGTTCAAGCAGGTTAGCTTCAAATCTAAGGAACGAGAATTTTATTTTATGTCTTTCTACCCAAAATAAACAAAGAACATAGAAATTAACAGTCTGCCAAGAAAACTGTAGTTCCAAAGAACTTTTTGACATCTATTTCTTTTCATCCCATATAATTTACCAGAAAAATATGACGGAAAAGGATAAAATACGTCAAAAAGCTGAGCCAAGTGCATTCCCTAGCCTCCTTTTTTGCAACATGTTCAAGCAGGTTAGCTTCAAATCTAAGGAACGAGAATTTTATTTTATGTCTTTCTACCCAAAATAAACAAAGAACATAGAAATTAACAGTCTGCCAAGAAAACTGTAGTACCAAAGAACTTTTTGACATCAGGAGTTGATTCAGCACAATAAATGCCTGGAACAGCAGCACGAAACTCACACAGCATTGTGCATTTGGGCCGACCACCTATTCATGTACTGTGGAGTTAAAAACAGAAATAAAATAGATAACCACATTCCTTTAATCAACTATGCAGGCAACAAGTGATCACCGTGCATAAGTTCCTGGAACTGAATGTAGCTCATGCAAATGGTTCAGTTTTGCCTTTCCGTCTTCGTTTTTACTTTCTTATAATCTCTCGTTGGTGTTATAATTCCCAGCACGGTTTTTACCTCGTGTAGGAAAGGTTCCTATGTCTATACAAAGGGAAGGTAGCAAAACTTTAATTCACTTAGGCTTTTAACCTACACGCATTAACTCCAAACAACACAAAACTTACGGTAATAATTGACTATAACGAGTCCAATTAAATATAGAACATATAGAACAGTAAACATTAAGCAAGATTCCCTCCTGATAAAAAGTATTGTTCTCCTCCTCAGTGAGGCCTTCATCTTCCCCACCATTTTCGTCCCAACCAAGAGAACGAAGGAACGCAGCCTCTTTTTAATCCAAGATAAATTGCTCCGTTAGGACATATGTTCTCTCCAAAATCAGATATTTTTCGAGTCTTCTTGGAAGTGTCAGGAGCATCAACGTTACAGCTTATATCATTACCATTTTCCGCCACACGAGAACTTTCTGGCTCACAACCTCCTTTAGATATATCTCCAGATGTATCTGTACTGGGAGATGAAGTGGCCAAACTTGAATCTGATAGAATGGCAGATGCGCTGGATGAGGCTTTTCCTCTCACGAGATTAAAAAAATTACTTCTGCTTTGCGATGGAGTTTGGGATGGCCTATCATCGACAGCCATTCTGGAATTTAAAGACATGGCAGCAACTTTGATTTCAAGAGCAGAAACTGAATGGAATTTAAAGACATGGCAGCAACTTTGATTTCAAGAGCAGAAACTATGGCATTGTTTGAACTCTTCGATGCAGTTGGAATTAATAAAGCAGTTGCCAAGCCGTTAGCTACTCTGCGATTTGCATTCCCATTCAGACTAGATGCAACACTATTCTTACGTCCTGGTTTCAGAACCAGAAACTTTACGGCATGAGAGGTATTTGGAGCATCAGATCTGACTTGGCGAACACGAGATTGAACAGAAACTTTACGGCATGAGAGGTATTTTGATTGTTTTGATTTATCAGCGGAATTAGGAGCCCTGGAAAGAATGTTAAAATTGGAAAGATTTAGCATCCACACATTCACTTTAGTGCCCTGACTCGAAGAATCCAGATGGCCTTATGAATGTGGGTAGGGATAGCATATGTCCCAAGAAAACTAGCATATACTAATTCTAAGATAATTCTGGCACAAGTTACTCCGCAAGTGAAAAGGGACAAAAGAAAACAACTGATCTAGCAAGGGATAAGTATAACAAACGCAATTTTTAACAAGTATATAATGGACAAGTTGCAGAGCACCAATCTAAACACTATAGTTTCTTATCCAGCAAAGCATTTTCTTTAACCTCATTATTGTGTTTTTCCTATTTGCATAGACAATCTTGGTTTATCAGGTCAGAAAATAAGTTCAGCTTTTCGTCTAGCATAGAAGTACAAGAAAACAAAACCAAACATAGACCTTCAAATGTCTATATATATATATTGATTTAAGTTTCATTTTTTTTCCCCGGTTGGGGGGTGTAACAGCAGTTCAAAGAGTATCCAAGAAGTGAAATAACCCACTTAAATAACCCAGAAAGAAGACAGAGAATACAACTAGTCATAGGTATCAATTGCCTGGACTGCTTAATTGCCAATTCCTCAAGCCTCTGGTTCTTATCAGGTAGCTGCATGAGATATTAACAAAACATGAACACAACTAATCTGTTTTAACACCACCAAATGACTGCTCAAATACGTAATTAGAAAAATAAATTATGTACCTGAGTAGCAGCATGAACTCGTGCGGGGGCCTGTGACAATGCTTCAGCCATATTAAGACTTGATGAACTAGAAGCCGCATAGGATGGTGTCGAAATCATACTGGCACTTTGCTGAACAGCTGAGTGACACGTGCCATTGGTGGCAAGAATAGCGGGCACCTCTGCCAATGCAGAAGTCCATTTCTCACCACCAAGCAACCCTGAGTTGCAAATAGGTAATTTTGAACAGAAGAGCTCTGACCAGGGGATGCCGCTCTACTAATCCAGTCACCATTTGCTTATCTTCAGTTCCAATTGCTGGAAAATCCTTTTCAAAAGCAGCCTTCTGAGTTCCCCTGATATCACAACTCCCAAAACCATTATTTTGAATAGCACTAGTTTTCAAGTTCTCTACTCTGGGAAGCAAAATATCACCAGATTTTCTTGAAACCGGTGATTGAGAACGCCACAAGGTACTCTTCCCAACTCTACTTGTTACTATAGTTCCCACTGGATCACAATGATAACTATAGATGTCCCCAATTAGAGATTTTTCATTCTCTCTTTCTCGGATTTGTCATGGTGACTCCTTGTAAAACTGCTGCATGGATGCTTCGCAGAACCATTACTAATTGAACTGACCTTAGAATTGAAAGATGAATTCCTATTCCAAAACCATGGGCTATCCTGATCAGTAATGCTCCTGGCTAGAAGATCTGTTTCGCATGGTGTACGAGGGGGAAGAAACATCTGTAATAAAATGACAAAAAATGCATCACAATCTCAACATCAATGATTATATGAAAAACGAGGTGAAAAGTGGATAGGACAGAAAAAGGAGAGTACCTGAGTTGTGGATTGAGGCACCACCAATCTCAACCATTCAGGAGCTAGAGTAGATCACTTCTTTCCAACGATACTTAGCAGGATTAATGCCTTCTGTGCGTGTTGTTACACCTGGCCAACCTACTTCGAACAATGGCCCACTCATGGCGACCCACGTGGCATTCCTACCGAGGTGGCACACAATGCCGAGGTGGGCTACATCCGAACTACTTTGAGCCGAAATCCATCTGCCGAGGCTCCTCTTGTCCGAGGCCCGTTGACCGAGGCCTACGAACCAAAGCCAGGCTCTGCTGTAACCTGTTGAGAGCAGCTGAGACCCTCAAGTGGAAGTATTGTGACAAATGGCCGAAGCCCTCCAAGCTGATGCGCGAGCCTCTGAACCACAAGGAAACATCCTCCACAGTCACTTCTCCTAAGAGATCACCTGCACAGATCTTATTCGAATGACTGATGGAACGTTTGTCACAAGCATAAAGGTCAAGTCTTGTCACTAGCATGGAGACCCTGCACAAGCAATAAATGCACCGTAAGCTAGCAAGTCAAGCCCATATCTAGGAAAAGATGTTTGGACTAAAGAGATGAGGCCACGTGCCACTTCATCCAAGGGCTCCCATTTCATATGCACTACTATAAACACTTCCCTTGTGTAATATCAAAGGGCGAATGCAAGAATCAATACAAAAGACTACATTTACTCAACACTCTCTCATCTTACTTGCAATACACAAATCGAGTTTATACACTTTTACATATACATCTATGAGCACCGGTTGGTAATCATTGTACAACCGGATTACGAATAACCCGTCGGATCCCGAATGTCACCGTCCCGCGTCGTTGGGCTACTCCCACGCCCCTTTGAACCGCTCGTTTAGACCGTCCACGTGTTTTAGCGTGTTGGACATTCGCCCACGCAAGCGCGGGTGGGACCGGCATCTGTTGGTTCACTTTTTGGGGTCAACAGATTGGCGCCGTCTATGGGAAATCATACCATAACCACGAGCAACCTTGTGGTAAAAGCTTACTGAAATGCGCTTGGGCAACCCCCCTTGAAAAAGGATTTGTTTTTGAAAAAAAGAACAAGAGGAACCCCTATCACTTAGAGAAATCTAAGTCTGATAAAAGAAAAATGAGTTCTAATGAAGATACTCCCCCAAGGAGGGTAAGAGAAAATACAAATGTGCCTCCCCAGCCTGCTGCCCCAGCAGCTCGGCAGAGGCTCCACCACCACCAAAGGAGAGGTGGGATGCGTGCGACGGCACGACTATCAAGAGAAATGGCTACTATGGCAGCCAACATGAGGGATATAGCCAACCAAAACTTGGCTATGAGGGAGCTCATGGCCCAGATGCAAGGCCAAGGAGGTTTCCCCATTCCTCCATATGCCCCCCATGGGTACTATCAGCAAGAGGACGAGGTCCAAAGTCATAGGGCTTCCTCGCCAGACTATGGCCGAGGTGAAATTCCATTCGAAAGGGAAGTGGGAGTTGATATTTCCTCCAATTATGCATCTGGCCGACCCTCGGAGGTCCAAATGAGCCATGATAACTTTCCACCTCCGTATGAGGAAGACCCAAGACAGAGGAGAGCAGGAAGTGTTTTTGACAGAATCAGCCCTGCCGAACCAAGGCCCAGTCAGCAGCCTCGGACGAGGCCATAGCCTCCACCTCCGATGCCCCAACAGCCGGAGAGAAAGCATGAAAATGCCCCCCGCGCTGTCCCGCCTAGAAGTAGGCCGCAAAGGAGGGAGGAAGAGGCTAGGAACCGCCCAGGACCCTCTCACCAACAACCTAGGTACGAGGCCGAAGATTACGATTCTGATGAGCAGCAGAGGTCCTGTGACCTAGACGATGATGATGAGAACCTGCCATTCTCAAGAGAACTAAGAGATGCCCAGGTCCCGAGCCACTATGTCATGCCGAAAATACCAGGTGACCCAGAAAAGCACCTCAACGCTTACAAAACTCACATGAGCCTGAGGGGCGCCACCCCAGCTGTGAAGTGCAAAGCATTCCATTTAACCCTCAGTGGAGCGGCTGAAATCTGGTATAGTAGGCTACCATCTGGGGGCATCCGAAGCTGGCCTGAGTTCAAAACTACCTTCTTGAAGAGATTTACAGTGAGTAAGGAAGGAGAGGCCCCCATTCAGCGTCTTCAAGACATGAGACAGGCGCATGGCGAGTCCTTGAAAAACTTCCTATCCCGCTTCATCGACGAGATGACCTACTGTGTGCAAGTCACCGACAGGGAAGCACTATCTGCATTAAGAGGAGGATTGAACATGAACACCCTATTCTGGAGGGATGTGCAGAATCAAGACCCAACCACCTATGACGCCCTACTAGAGATGATGAGAAGAGAGATAATCAATGAAGAATTGATTGAGCATAGGAACAGGGCAAGCAGGAGCCTCCCACCTCCACAGAGACAGCGAGGTACGGGGCCGACCTCCCACCTTATGGACTACCAGATGAACCGATCTGGAAATGAGAACTCCGGCCAAGCCCTGGCCACCACAACTCTGAACGCGGTACCAACCTTGGCGTATGAGGATGTCAACCCAACCGATGACCCACATCAGATACAGGCCCAGCAGGGACCCCGTAGAGGGGGAGGCCGAGGTCGAGGTCGGGGTTTTGCACCTAGAAATAGGTCCAATCCGAACCTTCCTAGATACTGTTTGCACCATAGGTCCTACGGGTACGACATCGCGGATTGCAGAGACTATGCACACCGCCCGCAGAAGGAACCCACCAGGGAAAGACATAACTCGCCCCAGGCCAACAGGCCCCCGGCCAGGCAAGACAGCCGACATGGGCCGTGAGGCGGCCGCTCCTCGTCAAAGGGATATCTCCCCAAGGCAAAGAGAGCAAGACACGGAGAGGCCCAGGGAAGGGCGTAGACACCGAAGAAACAGGCAAGCTCAAGATGAGGCCCCTATCCACGAGATAGATACCATATTTGGAGGCCCTTATGTTGGCGGCGAAACACGGAACGCTAAAAGAAATTATGCTAGGGAGGCCAAGCACCCCCCTCTGACAAGCTACATTGTGGATAGTAGCTCTCGAAGAAACCAAGTACCACCCATTGTCTTCACCTAGGAAGACGCCGAAGGAGTTCATTACCCCTACTGCGATGCGCTGGTGGTGAGAGCTGTCATAGCCCGAAATGGGCTCAAACGAATGCTGGTCGACAACGGTAGCTCCGTCAACATCTTATTCGGGTCCGCCTTTGACAAAATGATATTGGACCACCAGTTGACACCCACCACTACTCCATTGTACGGATTTACCGGAGATAGCATCACTCCGAGGGGAAAGATAACACTGGCAGTAGAGATGGGAGAATCTCCTCAAACTACGATGAACTTTATGGAGTTCCTCGTAGTTGACAGCCGGTCGGCTTACCACGGAGTCTTGGGTAGACCGGTCGTAAAGGAATTGGGAGCAATCACCTCCATCCACCACCTCTGCATGAAATTCCCAACGGAAAACGGGGTGGCAATGGTGAAGGGCGACCAGAGAGGTTCGCGAGAGTGCCATCTGAGCTCCATTAAGAAGGTAGAGCCTCAGGACGTCCACGTGATCATGGCTGATGTGGTCATGGCTGATGTCCCAGGTGACGCTCCCGCGGGCCAGGAAGATGTTGATATGATTGACGCACCACCTCTTCAGGAGGCGCTAATCGTTGATAAACTCGACCCCCGCATAATGGAACATGACCCTCAAGCGTCCCTTGTAGAGGAACTTGAGAGCTTCTCAGCCGACCCCCGAGATCCATTAAAGATGTTGAAGATAGGCACGGGCTTATCCAACGTTTTGAGAGAAAAGATCAAGGAATTCCTAGGCAAGAACCTCGACGTCTTCGCCTGGAGACATGAGGACATGGTGGGCATAGACCCCAAGGTCAGCTGCCACCACTTGAAAATCGATCCTAATTTCGCCCCGCATAGACAAAAAAGGAGAGCCCTCAATCCAAAGAGGTATGAGGCCCTAAAGGAAGAAGTTCAGAAGCTCATCCAAAATGGCTTCATCAGGGAGGCCACTTATCCGAAATGGGTCTCCAACCCGGTCTTGGTTAAGAAACACAATGGCAAATGGAGAGTATGCATCGACTTTACCAACCTTAATAGAGATTGCCCGAAAGACAGCTTCCCGCTTCCAAGAATTGACCAATTGGTAGACTCCACGGCTGGGCACGAGTTGTTGAGTTTCATGGATGCATACTCCGGCTACAACCAGATCCCCATGCACCCGGCCGATGAGGAGCACACCTCTTTCATCACGGACCGAGGCCTCTATTGCTATAGAATGATGCCCTTCGGGTTGAAGAATGTCAGAGCAACTTATCAAAGACTCGTGAACAAAATGTTTGCCGATCTCATTGGCAAGACAATGGAGGTCTACGTGGATGATATACTGGTAAAAAGCCTAGAAGCAGAGAACCACATAGTGCACCTCAACGACACCTTCCAAATACTGAGAAGGTACAGGATGATGCTCAACCCCTTGAAATGTGCCTTTGGGGTGGCTTCCGGTAAGTTCTTGGGGTACATGGTTAACCAGCAGGGAATTGAAACAAATCCCGAGAAGATTGAGGCTCTGTGCCAGATGAGGTCCCCTCAAAAGCCAAAGGAGGTGCAAAACTTAACTGGACGAGTGGCAGCACTTAGTCGCTTCGTCTCCAAGGCCACTGACAAATGCCTCCCATTTTTCAAAGTGCTCAAGGCCGGGAAGAAATTCCAATGGACTGAGGAATGTGAAGAGGCCTTCCGAGGATTGAAAAAGCACTTGGGGCAGGCCCCCCTCCTCTCCAAGCCGAAGCCCGGCGACATCTTGCAACTATATCTCGCCGTCTCCAATGACGCCATCAGTTCGGTTTTGATTCGAGAAGAAGGGCCCACCCAACTTCCCGTCTACTATACGAGTAAAGCGCTCCTATCGCTGGAGACCCGATATCCCGATATGGAGAAGCTTGCTTTGGCCTTAATCACGGCCTCTAGGAAATTGAGACCTTACTTTCAAACTCATACCATCCATGTACTTACAAACTTTCCCCTGAGGCAAGTACTCCAGAAGCCCGATGCCTCGGGAAGATTGTTGAAATGGGCAGTGGAATTAAGTGAATTTGACCTTGTGTTCAAAGCAAGGGCGGCCATCAAAGGGCAAGTGTTAGCAGACTTTGTTGCTGAATTCGCCAACCTACCCGAGGTGGATGAAATCATGGAGCTCGTCGAACCCCCCATGTGGAGTCTCTTCGTAGATGGCTCGGCTGGGGATGTCGGCTCAGGCGCCGGGGTTGTCCTCATCAGCCCCGAGGGTCACAAACTCACCTCGGCCGTGAGGTTCGGGTTCAAAGCTACCAAAAATGTTGCAGAGTATGAAGCACTCCTTGCAGGCCTCAGACTGGCCAAGGAAATGCAAGTAAAGAAGCTACTCGTCAATAGTAACTCCCAGCTGGTTGTTAGCCAACTCAATGGTAGTTTCTCAGCAAGAGACAAAATAATGGCCTCCTATCTGAAAATGGTGGTGAGCCTCATCCCATCGTTTGAAAAGCTCAAGTTAATCCAGATTCCCCGCATCGAAAATGCTCATGCGGACGCACTCTCGAAGCTGGCTAGTAGCAAGGACTCAGAGCTACTCGCTGTAGTGCCTATCGAGCATCTCCGACTGCCTTCTACCGAGGCCCCTAATGTCATGTGGGTCGGTGGAATTCCGACCTGGATGCAACCAATTATAGCATATCTGAAAGACCAGGTGCTACCCACCGACAAAAATGAGGCTTACAAGCTGAGAAGGAGGTCAGCCCATTTCCTCTTTATCGATGACATCCTTTACAAGAGAAGTTTCTCTTCTCCACTCTTACGGTGTGTCGGAGGAGAAGAGGCTACATATATACTAAGAGAAGTCCACGAGGGAGTGTGTGGCAACCACTCTGGAGGCCTATCTCTGGCACAAAAAATACTGAGGCAGGGATATTACTGGCCTACCCTGAAACGGGATGTACTCGAATTTGTGCGAAGATGTGACAAGTGCCAACGATTCTCTCCCGTTCAAAGACGACCATCACAGGATCTGACTGCGATCTCCAGCCCCTGGCCTTTCTCAAAGTGGGGTGTGGACCTCATAGGCCCTCTACCAAAGGGTAGAGGAGGTGCAAGTTTTGCAATAGTGGCCATTGATTACTTCACGAAGTGGGTCGAAGCTGAACCACTGGCAAAAATCACAGAAGCAAACACCTCCAAGTTCCTATGGAAGAATATCATTTGTCGGTTCGAAATTCCCTACTCGATCGTCTCAGACAATGGCAGGCAATTCGATAACAAGAAGGTTAGAGAACTATGTGAAGATCTTAGCATAAAAAAGCACTTCTCTACACCTCACCACCCACAAGCCAATGGCCAGGTGGAAGCCGTAAACAAGACAATCAAGCACGTCCTGAAAAGGAAGCTTGATGTGTCCAAGGGGGCTTGGGTTGATGAGCTGCCCCAAGCACTTTGGGCAATCCGAACCACCACTAGAATACCAATCGGGGAGACCCCTTTCCTCATGGCTTTTGGGACTGAGGCGATGAGCCCCGTGGAGGTCGGACTCCCATCTCCATGGCGTCTGCACTTTAGTGAAGTGACCAACGACGAGCTCCGGAGGCTAGACCTCGATTTCATTGAGGAGAGGAGGGACGACTCCCAGCTGAGGCTAGGCATCTACCAAAGGAAGATGACAAGGTACTTCAACTCCAAAGTCAAGAAGAGGTCTTTCCGAATCAACAATCTCGTGCTCAGGAGGGTCTTTCCATCTTCAAAAGAACCCGATTCCGGCTCCCTGGGACCGAAATGGGAAGGTCCATACAAGATCAGAGAAGAAATCCGACCTGGAACCTACTGGATTGAAGACATGGACGACAAGGCACAACCCCGTCCATGGAACATTGAACACCTCAGAATCTTTTATCAGTGAATTGTATCATGCTGGTTGACTTTCCCTGCCTTTGTAATATTTTTATGGCTCAATAAAATGCGTTGATTAAATC
>NC_036247.1:16789208-16791891 GCF_002742605.1 Olea europaea var. sylvestris | reverse complement strand
CCAAGGGGAGAAGCCTCAACATGGCTGCACCATCCACCATGTCTGGGATGCGTCATAACCTCGAAGGAGAGGCTCGGGACCCACCACTGGGCCACCTCGCTTGAACTCCGCGGCTCTAGCACATGCCTCCCTTTTTGGCCTTGCTGAACGCCAAGGGAAGAAGCCTCAACATGGCTGCACCATCCACCATGTCTGGGATGCGTCATAACCTCGAAGGAGAGGCTCGGGACCCACCACTGGGCCACCTCGCTTGAACTCCGCGGCTCTAGCACATGCCTCCCTTTTTGGCCTTGCTGAACGCCAAGGGGAGAAGCCTCAACATGGCTGCACCATCCACCATGTCTGGGATGCGTCGTAACCTCGGAGGAGAGGCTCGGGACCCACCACTGGGCCACCTCGCCTGAACTCCGAGGTTCTAGCACATGCCTCCCTTTTTGGCCCTGCTGAACGTCAAGGGGAGAAGCCTCAACATGGCTGCACCATCCACCATGTCTGGGATGCGTCGTAACCTCAGAGGAGAGGCTCGGGACCCACCACTGGGCCACCTCGCTTGAACTCCGAGGCTCTAGCACATGCCTCCCTTATTGGCCTTACTGAACGCCAAGGGGAGAAGCCTCAACATGGCTGCACCATCCACCATGTCTGGGATGCGTCGTAACCTCGGAGGAGAGGCTCGGGACCCACCACTGGGCCACCTCGCTTGAACTCCGAGGTTCTAGCACATGCCTCCCTTTTTGGCCCTGCTGAACGTCAAGGGGAGAAGCCTCAACATGGCTGCACCATCCACCATGTCTGGGATGCGTCGTAACCTCGGAGGAGAGGCTTGGGACCCACCACTGGGCCACCTCGCTTGAACTCCGAGGCTCTAGCACATGCCTCCCTTATTGGCCTTACTGAACGCCAAGGGGAGAAGCCTCAACATGGCTGCACCATCCACCATGTCTGGGATGCGTCGTAACCTCGGAGGAGAGGCTCGGGACCCACCACTGGGCCACCTCGCCTGAACTCCGAGGCTCCAGCACATGCCTCCCTTTTGCTTGCCGAACGTCGAGGGGAGAAGCCGCAACCTGAAGTAATGTTCAGTTGCTTAAGTTCGAGGCTCACACAGTCAGGTTCGTCTCCTTAAGTAATGTTCAGTTGCTTAAGTCCGAGGCTCACACAGTTGTGTTCATTTGCTTAAGTCCGAGGCTCACACAGTCAGGTTCATCTCCTTAAGTTATGTTCAGTTGCTTAAGTCCGAGGCTCACACAGTCAGGTTCATCTCCTTAAGTAATGTTCAGTTGCTTAAGTCCGAGGCTCACACAGTTGTGTTCATTGCTTAAGTCCGAGGCTCACACAGTTGATTGGTTAATGTTAAGATACCAAGTTAAAGTTATTGAGTTTGTGCTTTAATCAACTCCTAGTCCGCTTGTTTAACGAGGCACAAAAAACTTGAATAAAGGACAACAATTAGTGAAGAAAAGCATTGTATTAATATTCAAAAGGAATTACAAAGGAGGGCCGCTGGCCATTACACAAAGTACTGAAAAGGAAACCTAATCTAAGCCTGGCTGGAAGGAGGAGCCACCTCCACGCTTGGGGGTTCAGCACCTTGGGCATCAGTAGTTGCTTCCTCTGCCTCAGCATTTGGGGCTTCAGCATCAGCTGCCTCGTCACCGTGTACCTCCTCAGCTGGGGTCTGAGGAACCTCATCCACAAATTCGGACCTGAGTTGTGCCAGGTCCGAGTTGGGATAAAGCTCCTCCGCCCTCTCCAGCACTTCGACATAGGCGAAGTTTCTCCAGTACGCGCTGAAGCTTTTGTACTCTGTGGTGTGGAAGCTGGCGATGTATGCCTTCACCGCCTCTTCCGCCGCAGTTCGGGCCTCTTCTCTGGCAGCCGAGGCGTCGTTCATGTACCACTTAGCCTGCCCTTCGAGAAACTAATTGGCATCACGGGCGCCGGCTAAGGCGAGATTCGCCTGCTCCAGAGCCTCAGCAGTCACTCTCTGGTGTTCATTGGAGACCTCCACCTTCTTTGTCAAGGAGGCCACCTCACACTGTGACTCATATACTTCCCTCTTTAGGGCCTCGATTTGGGCCAAAGCAGACTCGAGCTTCGCCGCTTCTTCTACCCTCTGTGCTTTGGCCTCTTCGGCCTCGGCCTTAGCAACTTTGACCTCCTCTGCAAGGGAGGCAGCCTTCCCCTCTGAGGCGTGAGTCCTTGTCTGAAATTCACTTAATACCTCCCTGCATTCGAGCGCGAGGCGAAAGGTTCGAGCGCTTTGGCTCACCAGTGCCCTTGTAAGGTCGGTGGCATCACAGGACGAGGCATGAAGCTGCCACCTCTCCGTCCAGAACTTGTAAAAGCTCTCTGTGGCACCTCTGATTTCCTCAGGGAGGGCCTCCACCAAGGCTGGGGCCAGCTCATCCTCCCTCCCAGCTAGGAAGTTGGGAGACTTCCCCTTCTCCCAAACCGGCCTCTCCTTTTCCGCCCCCTCTTCGGCAGCTTCCGCAGCTCTCCTGGCAGCCTCTTCTCTGGCCTCTTCAGCCTCCACCTCTCTTACCATCTCCATTTTGATGGCCTTAGAGGCTGCAGCAAGGAGTTTTGGCTCACCGGTCTGTTCTGCCCTATAGGACACTGAAGTCCCGAACTTGCCAGTTGAGCTGGAGATGTGCACCAGTTTCCTCTTCTTAGTCTCCTC
>NC_036247.1:16779478-16781202 GCF_002742605.1 Olea europaea var. sylvestris | reverse complement strand
TATGAAAATGTAGGAAGAAGACGGTTCAATTATGAAGAACTGAATTAGAAATTTGTAGAAGAAGATACATCTTAATAATTCTGATTTTCTGGTGGTATGTTATACAATCCAACCTGCCTACTATTTATACAACAAGTAAAAGAATCTTGCAACAAATTCCATAACAGAAAAAAAAATTCACAACAGAAAAGCACATGGGATTTCCTCCAGCTTATCTTCTTCGAGAACCTTCCAATCTCCTTTGGCAGTGCTGACTCTTCAATCCAGTTGGCATAGCTGACTGTATTTGCTGCTTCTAACTTTGCTTCCCACATTTTGACAGTGTGAAAAGGAGTGACAGGGAAGAGATAATTAAAACTACCTTAAAGTATGACCGATAAAGGGATCCAAAAACGCGAACAGCTTCAATAACCGCCCGACTAATTTACAGATTAATAGAAATAAATTATACGGCATTAATGCAATCCCGGAGAAGCTTTAGCATGCGCGGGAAATTGTGGATGTTTAGCGCTGAGATGTTAAAGAAAATGTAGAGTCTACAGCCAGAAAGTGGTGTTTGAGAGAGAACTGTGTATGAAGATTCAGAATGAGTATTGCCAAAACCTGAGTAATATATGAAAATTAGGATACTGGATGGATATAGAACCAGAGGAGTGGGGGATGGAGGAGTTATTGAAGAAATTTTTTTGTGCGAAACGTCCTCATTATTTTCAAATACATTTTTTCCCCTCCATTTTAAATAAACTAATATTACATTTAAACTTATTTTTTAATTATACATTCTCCATCAATATACTGTTTCAAAATGCATTATTAAATTGTAGTGGGGTTGATGTTTATGCATTTGTATGGGGAAATAATAAGAGCGTGTTTGGCATTGCTTTTGAAAAAAAAAATTGCTTTTAAAATAAAAAAGTTACTTTTGAACATGTTTTAATAATCTGTTAAAAGTGTTTTATCTCATTAAAATTATTAAAATTCTTCTAGAAGAAGCAGAAGCAAAAGTTCGACCAAACATTCCCTAACTAGTGGTGTCAAAATGGGTAATGACCCTTGATTGGACCCATGCAACCCGAATCGAAATGAAAAACTTAGGATGTTCACTGTTTGCCTTGTGAGCGTTAGACATAATAATCAATCTAGCCGGTTTCGAAAAGTTTGGATTAGGGCCTCGTGGCCCAATATTTATGACTTATGATCCAAATTAGCAGGCCCACGACCGGCTCATATGCCAGCCCTTTTAATTGGGGCTAAGCCCCGAACCCGACAGCACAAGCATTCCAGTCTGGCATTTGTCCTTCACAAATTTATCCATGCTTTATGCATGTAGGCATTTGTCTTGTAAAATTGCAATTTGATTCCGAAATGATGACAAACAAGTTTATGCCATGTTTGGTAGAGATTTTGATAAAAGCTGACTGTTGATGAAATATGTGATTGAAATTATGTGTTCTATGAAATATGTAGTTAAAATTAATTGTTAATTTTGAGTTAGATTTTAATAAAAAAAATTAACGGTTAAAGTGTATAATATAAAACGTGACAAACAAATGGCTAGCAAAGCTTAAGAGTTGAAATAAGATCATGTTTGAGTTTCATTATTTATAAATACATTTTTCGTGACTTATTTTTAATTAGATATTCTTCTAATAAAATAATTTTACACGAAATTTTAAAAAAAAAATCTTATTTTTTAACTCGGCTTTTTTTTTTTTTTTTTTCAA
>NC_036247.1:16759686-16770142 GCF_002742605.1 Olea europaea var. sylvestris | reverse complement strand
GATAGTTGCTGGAATCCAGCATCTGAGTAACAAGTAATGCACCAGAATTATCATTTGCTCCAATAAAGAATGGACTATTTGGCCGAGATGGATCAACGGGATCTATATTTGTATTTGGAGGTTGGCTCTAATTATTTGCATTTGAGAATTCATCTTGATTATCATTGACATTTGAAGATTCATTTTGGGCCATAATGGCTCTGATACCATAAAAGAAATATGAAAATGTAGGAAGAAGACGGTTCAATTATGAAGAACTGAATTAGAAATTTGTAGAAGAAGATACATCTTAATAATTCTGATTTTCTGGTGGTATGTTATACAATCCAACCTGCCTACTATTTATACAACAAGTAAAAGAATCTTGCAACAAATTCCATAACAGAAAAAAAAAAAAGTTCTGGCAAACTTCCTCAAATTAACCCTCCAAATTCTTTCAAATATTTTACTAAGAGTCTTTTTGATTGTGTTCTTACAATGGAAAGTTCTTGGATCAATAGATATGGTGGTCTTGATGATTGCCTTGACTCAATCCTTCCAGAAAACTTTTGGTTCATGCCTTCAAATATCCAAAAAAAACTAGAGATTATTACGAAACCATTCTTTCTTTGACTGGTTCTGCATACTCCTGAACCAAGAGATAAATCAAATATTATGTTTTCAAAAATTTCAATTCTAAGAGTTCTGTCATATGAAGACTGGGGACAGAATCCTTGGGAAGAAAAGAGATTAAATCTCTCAAAAACATTTTTCACTTGTCAAGATACTTTCAATTATTTTGATTACCAGAATGCTTGGTATAAGGCTCTCCTTTTTAGGCATGTTACCCATTCTTGGTTTATCAATTTTAATCAAAATTGTAACCCTCATTTTCCGAGCTGGTTTCAAACTTGGTTTCAGTACCATGGACTTGAAGAACAAATTTTGCCCAGTCTAGTTCTTCAAGGATTTGAATACTTCAAAAGAGAGGCAAAACTTTTTCTCAAGCCTCAAGAAAATCTTTTGTTTCAATTTGCCTTCAATATGAAAGTTTCATGGATTTTCTGTTGGGATTTCTTCCATTATGAAAATCTTCAAGATATGTTCTCAACCCACAAAATTACAAGAAGATTCAAGATCAAATGGTGGGCAAAGTTCAAAGAAACAAATTGTTGTCCAAAAGCAGTTCAATCATGGATACAAGAACAAAGAAATTTGGGTGTACCTAAATTTTCAAAGAAAGAACAAGAAGATCAAGCTGATTTTTTGACTGAAAAACAAAGAATCATTGCAATGTTATCAAAATGTAAAGATCCCAAAGAATTATTAGAAATTTATGATCAAATTTCTAAACAAGGATCTTCAAAAACAAATGAATCTGATCAAGAAGAGGAATCTCAATATTCTCAAGAAACTGACAATGGTGATGACCTAGTTGATCTAGGTGACTATGAGGAGTTTCTTGCTCAAGAGAAAGCTGCAAAAGCCCAAAAGAAGGCTTTGAAGAAAACTTCAAAATGACTATATCGACCCAGTTTTCTTGATGAATTGAGTCATTCAAGGGTCTATCAAGCAAGAGAAATTCTTCTCAACCTTTGTCCAATTCAAAATCGATGGTGCCACATTTGTCAAGATTCCCATCAACTTTGTGTCAGACATCAATATCTACTTTAATAAAGAAAAAGATTATCTTTATTAAAGGAAGTCAAAAATTGAAAACTTTTGACTAAAGTTGATGCTGCTTTTCAAGATGCTCCATTATGATGTCGTCCACTTCTCTTTTCAAGATTCTTTCTTCAAAATGAAAGAAATTTCAAGTCCAGATTTCATTATATAAAGAGTTCAAAATTTCATTTCAAGCAGAGCGAATTCAGCAAGAAGAAGTTTTATTTTTCTTTGTAATTTGTTCTCTCAAATATCTTTCAAATTTCATTGTAATATTTAAATCTTCTTCAATTATTAATAAAAGTATCTATTTTCATAAATTTCTGGTCTTCTATTTCATCTCCTTTTCCCTGGGTCTTTTATATATATATATATATATATATATATTTTTTTTAAACAATTATTTTTCATAATACCTATTCTGAAAAAAATTTATATCACGAGTTATTTATCTGCGTATATCTTATTTTGATAAGAGTAATATCGTGCTACCTGACATTTTACATGACAATTTATAATTTAATATATTAATGTAGTATTTTTTAGAAATTATAAATAGCATTATTCTTTGGTAATCGTTAAGAAAATGAACAGCAATAAAAAGGAAATGAAGTCGCCGAATAAGACATTCACGGTCTAGTCAGCAATCTAAGATGGTACCGCGTTTTCTCCTTCGACGCCTCTTCTTTACCAATAGATTTTCTCTTTCCCCAATTTTCTGATTTACGCACAGAAACGCGAATTTCGTGAGCCCTCAACCATAATCTCACGCACTACGAAACCCTGTAATTGAATTCCAAATTTGGAAAGAAAAACGAACGTATTTTCTGATATTTTTGCTATTTTTCGTACTCAGATAAGCTTGGAATTCTTGTTTCAATTCATGGATTTGACTCTCAATCAACACAATGCATCGCATACCAAAAATCTTCATACATAGTTCTGAGCGTCGCAAAACCCGCTCGAAATCTGGCTCCACCTCTAGCACTAGCTCAATTTCCAGTCCAAGCCGCCAATCTGATAAGCCGATTCCGAGACTAGAGCGGCTAAACGCCGTGAAAAACATAGACTATGATTACCTGCCATCAACTTCCTCGACTTCAGCACTATCGGCATCCTGTTCGTCAGAGGAATCATTACGACGGCGGTCGCGGGATTTCTGCAGCCGCCAAACGAGCTTACGAATCGAAGGAGTTGATGGTCAGTTTGAATTTATGTGCGAAACGCTGGGATTTTCTGGAATTGATGATTTCGGGATACCTGTTGAGGAATATGAGGCTATGAAGATCAGATCTTCTGTTGCTTCTAGTTTAATTAGTCAGAAAAATGAGGATAGTAATGGTAATATTCTTTCCAGTGGTAGTATTTTGAATTCAACAAATCAGAAAATCGAGGATTGTATTAGTAGTGTAACTGAAGTTTCCGGTCCTAGTAGTAATAAGGTCGTTGAGGTAATTAATCCAAAATTCGTGTGTAATGGAATTGAAGATTTGGTATTTTCAAATATTGGTAGGGGTAGTAGTCTTAGTATTATTAGCAGAGGTGATGATGATGGTCTATGTGAATTATCAAAGAGGCTAGAGAATAGTGCAAGGATAAGTAATCTAGTTTTCAGCCATAATGCAAGTGGTAAATTAGGGGAAATATGTAGAAATGGTATTAAGGGTGAGCGGCCGCCAGTTCTGGCACCGCCACCTGCAATCTCATTGCCTGCGATCGATAATGAGTGCTCAACTTGGGATATTTTGAAATCATTTGCACCAGACTGTGATAAAAGCTTTTCAAAGCTTGAAAGAGGGTTTGGTTCAGAAGAGGATGAACAAGAGACTGAAATAGTTGGTGGGAGGAGGGATGACGACGAGGAGAATTATATGAGTAAGAAAAGGATAATGATGAGAGAAGAAAATGGTGTGTTATCTGGGTCATGTTCATTTACCACAACTTCAAATGATGATGATTCTTCAAGTAGTACTACGGAGCCAACGTCCTATGTATCACCCAATGGGAGATTTAAGCGCATTATTGTGGACTGGCAGAAAGGGGAACTCTTGGGTTGTGGATCATTTGGATCTGTTTATGAAGGAATTGCTGAGTAAGTGCTACTTCTTTGGTGCTAACTTGCAATGAAATTGTTGAGCATGGAACTGTATTTATAACATCCATCTTATTTTTAAAAATTTTGAACTCCTATTCTTATATGTTTATTGACTGCATAAAATCTTTTGAACTCCTATTTCTTATTTATTTTTGCAGAAAAAATCTAAAGAATTGATTGTTCATCAAACAGTGAAACTACAAAATTCTGTTAGCCTCTGTTTGAGCCTCATTATCTAAAAATTCATTTTTCCTCAAACTCATTTTCAACCATGCTGTCTCCCAATAAAATAATTTGCAAGTAAATTCAATTTTTTTCCTAATTTTTAAATTACACATTCTCCAAAAAATCACTATTATAAAACTCATTTTTTGTTATAAAAAAAAAAAAGAACAAGTCGGATACGTCAAATCGTGATTTTTCAAAAAAGCACCGACACGACACGTCGTCGACACGTTCATTAAATTCTCTAAAATTCTTCATTTATATAATTTAAATTTAGTTTTATACTTATTATTGATTTTTTTTTTTGAAATCTTTTAAATATAAGTATTAATTTGTTATTTACTAATAACTTTGAGTTAAAAATATATAATAGCTATAGTAAGAAAGGAAAATGATTATTGTAGAGTGTCCGAAGAGTGTTGGTATCGACACGTGTCGGACACGGACACACTGCCCTAGATAGAGTGTCTGTGTTGCATAGGTTCAAACAAGGGTTTAATATGATGTTCGCATTTCAGTAAAATTGTAACGCTTATCAATTAAGAAAGAAAAGTTTGTAGTTTGAAAGGTTTTTTCCCTTGAGGAAAATAAAGAGCTACTCTAGCCGTTCAACAGATTCCAACTGATTGAGATAATGGCTACTAAGAACTATTTTTTCAGACAATAAATCTCTCAAATGTATTCTCTATGGTGGATGTTTTCTTTCATTTATTTGTGATAAAAGACCCAAAGCATGGTGTTGAAAAGAACTAAAACATAGAGAAAGGATCCTTTCAATAATTAAGTGTAGAAAAGTTCACTTATCCTGTAATATCATTGCACAATTCTCCACTGAAAGAATCATATTTTTAAAAAGCTTTGCACTTGATCTTGCATACCACTAACTCATATGAAATGTATTTGCTATATTTTTCTAAACATGTTTGTATATCTGCTTTTTCTGCAGTGATGGATTCTTTTTTGCTGTGAAGGAAGTATCTTTGCTTGATCAAGGGGATGAAGGAAAACAAAGGATCATCCAACTTGAACAGGTTTAGCTGCCCGAGCTTTGCCTAATTGTTTACTTGACTTCGCACCTGCTTCTAGATTCACTCTATCAATGGCTCTGATTATTACTCTCTGCCTTTCCCGCAACTTCTCAGTTCTTTAATAGACATTTTCTTTTGACCCATTCAGGAAATTGCTCTTCTAAGTCAGTTTGAACACGAGAATATTGTCCAGTATTACGGTACGCAGAAGGTAATACCGTCTTGCAAAATAACTATTCATATTCTTTATTTAATCATTATATTTTTTTGGTTGTCAGTGGAGGATGGGTGTTTCTTGCTTTTAGCATCAGTTCCCACCTGCTATTTGTTTCTTCAACTTCACCATTATAAGCTCCCATACTTTTCCTTTTGCAATAAAGAGGCTTCTTTTGCGAGATTCCTGGATTTTATTCGCAGAGATAGTAGAACTTGAAGTACTAGATATAGAGTAGTTTTTGTGTTGTCCACTAATTTTATTTTGTTGACAGAATTGAAGCTCACTGAAATTGAACCTTCCACTTAGCTTAACATTTTTTTCTCTTCCTTTGGTTTTTCATTCGCATCTTAATTTTCCTGAATTTATTTTGTTACAAATTTTATTAGAATGCTTTTTTTTTTCTTTTTCCTGTAGGTTGAATCACATCTTTACATCTTCCTTGAGCTGGTTACTAAAGGATCCCTTCTGAGCCTTTACCAAAAGTACAACCTCCGAGATTCGCTGGTCTCTGCTTATACTAGACAGATTTTACATGGCTTGAAGTATCTTCATGACAAAAATGTGGTCCACAGGTGATTGAACCAAACAACTCTGTGTTTTTGGTTTTTCTGCTTTTAATATTTATTATTATTATTATTAATTTTTTATTTTTTGGCTTTGTTCCAAAAAATTTTGTTATGTACATACATTAACACCTTGTTTGATAAAATTTTAGCAAAAGTTTTATCAACTTTTCAACTGATCAAACTTCAATTTTAATCGAGGCCACGACTTTATCAATTTTCCAACCATACATTTCATCATCTTATATCAAAATCTGCTAATTTATCAAAAGCTTTTTGGCCCTAAATCATAAATTTTCACCCATTCACGTGTTGTATGTTTGATCTGCATCTGCTTTTCTGACAGTTTTGAGTATTTGCAGAGTTGCAGTTACACTTCTCATACTCTTTATCACTTAAGATATTTTTTATCCATGTGCGTTCAAATAGAGTAGTATTTATTGTTGAATTGTTTCTTTCTGTAAAATTCTCTATCATTAACCCTTTCTTGGGAGCTGGGGAAGGGGGAGGAGCTACCTCTTTTATATTTTATGGTAGATGATATTATGGTGTATACAACAGTTAACAGGAGAAAGGAAAAAAAGATGGATGGCTAAGTTACATTTTTGTGTAGATCTTCTTCTTGAGTTCACTTCAAATCTTTATCTTTATCCCATCATTTTTTGATATTTATAGTTATTGACAGACGCTTTACTTACATCAAGCATATACACTAGAGATCAATCTGCATTATTTCCTTCTTGTGCTGCAATATGGTTGGAGAATGTAATTAACACAAGACCAATGAAACCTATGCATGTGAACCTGTAGGAGTATTTCTAGTATGCATTCCATTTAGTTTAAGGAACTGAAGTAGGATTAACCATTTGCTGATTTCTTTCTCTAAATATGGTAAGTATTGCCAGCTATGAGCATGTTTTTCGAATCCTAAAGAAAAATGCTAAGTTGCTCATTTAAAAAGTAAGGAAACACTTTTCTGTTTAAAAATTCTGGAAAAGAGTATCTGGGGAAAGAGCAACTTTTTGAGTTTCAAACATGTCTGACTAAACTTAGAAGTTTACTTTCTCTGGGGACTTAGTCAAACATGTTTATATGGTTCCAAATTGGCTGTTGATCGGAGTAAAAAATAGTTTACTATTTTCTAAAAGGTGTTACTCTTCTAAATTGCATTTTCTTTGTAACTGATCAAAGCTTGTCCTTTTCCTTTAGCAGATTATATTGAAATTGACTGGTATCATGCTTGAAATTGCTCTTGAAGTCAAGTTGATGATATTGTTTTATATTTTCAAATAATGCTTCGTAGAATTTGTTAGCTAATTGAACTGTCTCCAAGAAAATAGAGTCGGATAACACAGAATCATTTTAGTCAGAGTTCTTTATTATGGAACTAGAGAACTTCATGTTAGGACACTGTTTTTGATTAATGATGTCTCTCTTATTTATGGAATCACTTGTATTTAGGTTGCACTGTAATCTTAACAGGCAAGAAAACTGAAAAATGGAAGTTTAGTAAGTGCATGATGAAGAATGACAGATCATTTGATTAGTAGTAATATATGTTTTCATGTGATGTTTCTCTTCTCCTCTTTCTCGTTCATGCTTAACAAATAACAAATGTTTATATGTGCTTCATTCATGGCAGCTGATTCTGTAACACCAAGATCTCATTTGTTCACCTCTCTTGTTTCAGAGATATTAAGTGTGCAAATATATTGGTGGATGCAAGTGGCTCGGTGAAACTTGCAGATTTCGGCCTTGCGAAGGTTGCAGTCTCTCATTATCGCTTCTTTTTTCTCCATTTCAGATCAAAAAGGCCTTCTTAAATAGCTTGGAAATATTATACTGTGATTGTTGTTATGACACATAATATTGTTAGTTGATTCATTGTGCAGGCCATTAAGTTGAATGATGTGAAGTCTTGCAAGGGGACTCCATTCTGGATGGCTCCTGAGGTTTGCATTGGCCCTCTTTTCTTAACATTTATGTAGCATGACAAGTCTACTTACATTTATGATCAATATATATTAGGCCCTTGTTTGAGCCCCATTTTTGTGATAAAAATGCATTTTTGAATAATGTATTGATGTGAAATGTATAGTTAAAAAATAAGGAAAAATTTTGGATTTGCGTGATATTATTTTATTGAAGAATGTGTGGTTGAAATGATGTCAAAACAGTATTTAAGAATGCATTTTTTTCCAAAGAATTGGGCTCAAACAAAGGCTAGGATTGTGAAAATTGCTCCCATAACTTCATGCACATTAGCTGTGCCCTTTTATTTTTCAGAGGAAAGAGGGTGATGTGAATCTTGCGACAACTAGTGTCCCTAATTTTGATTTAAGGTTGATGTATGCAAATGGATTTAATTAAATTTGAGTCACATACTAGGAATAGTGTCTCCTTTACTCATTTATCATAAGGCGTGATTCATCATCTTATCCTGGGACTAGCCTTTATTCTCTCTTTTCCTTTTCTTTTTATATTCCAGTACTGGTGGTTGATTTTCACACAGTAGAAGTTGCTTTACAAGGTAATAGGCTAGTGTCCAAAAGGGTAAGAGTAATGCTATTCGTCATTAGTGTAGAATATCACCAATCCGGGTGGCAGTGGCCCCTGATTCATTGACCGATAGAATTCTGATGCATTTTAATGCATTTGACTATGAATCAAGGTATCTAATGCCACCTAAACTGGTGATGATCATTATTAGGAATGAATAACATTATTTTGAAGGGTAAATGGATATAGAAATGTGCTCTAGGAATCTTTAACAAGACAGCACTTTGGAAATAAGAGAGAAGGATATTGAGATTTAAAGGTTGAAAATTCATTACCTCTATTTGGTACACCTGTGTTTATGTGAATTTAAATTGTAGTTTAAGAGATTTTAACATCTATCTGAAATAGCCCCAATTCCATACGAAGAAGGACATGCCATATGGAGGTGACATTATTTATAATTTATCATACCTGGAATTGAGCACGAATATTGGAAGAATTTGTTGCATATCTGTTGGTACAGCATTCGTTGTAACCTTTAATTTCCCAGTGCATGTGTGAGTTTGTGTCATTACCCCTATTTGGAAGTGTCAGTTGATTATGGAACCTGTTTGCTCCACTTTGCAAAACCAAAGGGTAATCCTGTCAGTTTGAAAATAAGGGGTCTGAATATGCACAATAGGGTTTGGAATAATTGAAGCTCTATATTTCAAACCATTTTCATACTTCTAAATTTATTATGTTTTTGAGGTATTAAAATTTCAATTTGTTGAGATTACACACTAATCCTGAGGCAAGTGTCTGCATAATACTAGCTTGTAAATTGATGTCATGGATACAATTATTCCTTTCTCCTTGTAGTGTGTCAAGGCCAAAGGGAGAGTTGATTTTTTTCCACTAAATTTTGCTCATTATCAATCTAGGTGGTTAGGAGCCTGGGATATGGGCTAGCAGCAGATATATGGAGCCTTGGGTGCACTGTGTTGGAGATGCTAACCCGACATTTTCCATACTCCAGTATGGAACCTGTAAGTGAATCAGTTTGTTCTGGATTTCCTGTAAACTAGATAGGCTCAGAGATACTTCTTCGTCATCTTTATTTGTCTAAAGAAATTTACGTTTTTTTAAGCAATTGCATTATTAATATGGACTACTTAAAGTCTCTGAGATCATATATAGGATATGGTCAACATTGTCTGTATATATCTCACAATCATAGTAAACTAATGGAAATACATACCTTTCCTATAGTGTTTGTTCATTCTCACTAGAAGTTCTTTGACTATTTTCATTGTCAAAATATAAAGCCCCCATTTGGCCACCTTTAAAACTCTTCAATTTAATTTAATTTAATTTAATTTTTTCTCTCTCATACTTTCAACCACAAAATTTTCAATAAAATAATATTACACTCAAATCGAAAACTTTTCAACCACACAATTTTCAAAAAAACACTATTCCCCCATTATAAATCCAAATAATGGGGGCCAAACGGGCGCAAAGTCTCTATTTGGGAAGAATTCATAAATGTTTTAATTTATAAATGGATAGAAACGAGTGATGGATAAGTGGATAGTAATTGAAATGTATGGTTGAGAATGATGTTTGACCATTTATAAATAAATTTATTAATTTTGGGCTAAATATAGTGTAATTTTGAAAGATAGATAACATTATCAATGAAATAGATGACAGTAATACTTAGATACCTTCTGATGAGAAATTTATTTATTTATTATTATTATTATTTTTTTTTTGGCAACATAAAATTTGGGAACAATATATACAAATGCTATCTGATCAACAGATGTCTGCTATCTGTTGATTGGGTGGATATTAAATTACTCGGATAGGCAACTGTACATTGTTGTTTTGGAGCATGACATTGCTTTCTCTCTGATCAACAGATGTCAGCACTATATAGGATAGGAAGGGGTGAACTACCATCAATTCCGGATTCTCTTTCCAGCGATGCACGCAATTTTATCCTTAAATGTCTCCAAGTTGATGCAAGTGCACGTCCAACGGCCTCTGAGCTCCTGGACCATCCCTTTGTGAAGCGACCACTTCCAGCATCATCGGGCTCGGCTTCTCCTTACAATTTTGGCCAGCGCATTTAAGAAAATCTTTGAGGTAATAAACGAAACTAATTATCATTTTCTAGTTATTGTCTTGTAAAAAAAAA
>NC_036247.1:16747194-16755396 GCF_002742605.1 Olea europaea var. sylvestris | reverse complement strand
GTCGGATACGTCAAATCGTGATTTTTCAAAAAAGCACCGACACGACACGTCGTCGACACGTTCATTAAATTCTCTAAAATTCTTCATTTATATAATTTAAATTTAGTTTTATACTTATTATTGATTTTTTTTTTTGAAATCTTTTAAATATAAGTATTAATTTGTTATTTACTAATAACTTTGAGTTAAAAATATATAATAGCTATAGTAAGAAAGGAAAATGATTATTGTAGAGTGTCCGAAGAGTGTTGGTATCGACACGTGTCGGACACGGACACACTGCCCTAGATAGAGTGTCTGTGTTGCATAGGTTCAAACAAGGGTTTAATATGATGTTCGCATTTCAGTAAAATTGTAACGTTTATCAATTAAGAAAGAAAAGTTTGTAGTTTGAAAGGTTTTTTCCCTTGAGGAAAATAAAGAGCTACTCTAGCCGTTCAATAGATTCCAACTGATTGAGATAATGGCTACTAAGAACTATTTTTTCAGACAATAAATCTCTCAAATGTATTCTCTATGGTGGATGTTTTCTTTCATTTATTTGTGATAAAAGACCCAAAGCATGGTGTTGAAAAGAACTAAAACATAGAGAAAGGATCCTTTCAATAATTAAGTGTAGAAAAGTTCACTTATCCTGTAATATCATTGCACAATTCTCCACTGAAAGAATCATATTTTTAAAAAGCTTTGCACTTGATCTTGCATACCACTAACTCATATGAAATGTATTTGCTATATTTTGCTAAACATGTTTGTATATCTGCTTTTTCTGCAGTGATGGATTCTTTTTTGCTGTGAAGGAAGTATCTTTGCTTGATCAAGGGGATGAAGGAAAACAAAGGATCATCCAACTTGAACAGGTTTAGCTGCCCGAGCTTTGCCTAATTGTTTACTTGACTTTGCACCTGCTTCTAGATTCACTCTATCAATGGCTCTGATTATTACTCTCTGCCTTTCCCGCAACTTCTCAGTTCTTTAATAGACATTTTCTTTTGACCCATTCAGGAAATTGCTCTTCTAAGTCAGTTTGAACACGAGAATATTGTCCAGTATTACGGTACGCAGAAGGTAATACCGTCTTGCAAAATAACTATTCATATTCTTTATTTAATCATTATATTTTTTTGGTTGTCAGTGGAGGATGGGTGTTTCTTGCTTTTAGCATCAGTTCCCACCTGCTATTTGTTTCTTCAACTTCACCATTATAAGCTCCCATACTTTTCCTTTTGCAATAAAGAGGCTTCTTTTGCGAGATTCCTGGATTTTATTCGCAGAGATAGTAGAACTTGAAGTACTAGATATAGAGTAGTTTTTGTGTTGTCCACTAATTTTATTTTGTTGACAGAATTGAAGCTCACTGAAATTGAACCTTCCACTTAGCTTAACATTTTTTTCTCTTCCTTTGGTTTTTCATTCGCATCTTAATTTTCCTGAATTTATTTTGTTACAAATTTTATTAGAATGCTTTTTTTTTTTCTTTTTCCTGTAGGTTGAATCACATCTTTACATCTTCCTTGAGCTGGTTACTAAAGGATCCCTTCTGAGCCTTTACCAAAAGTACAACCTCCGAGATTCGCTGGTCTCTGCTTATACTAGACAGATTTTACATGGCTTGAAGTATCTTCATGACAAAAATGTGGTCCACAGGTGATTGAACCAAACAACTCTGTGTTTTTGGTTTTTCTGCTTTTAATATTTATTATTATTATTATTATTAATTTTTTATTTTTTGGCTTTGTTCCAAAAAATTTTGTTATGTACATACATTAACACCTTGTTTGATAAAATTTTAGCAAAAGTTTTATCAACTTTTCAACTGATCAAACTTCAATTTTAATCGAGGCCACGACTTTATCAATTTTCCAACCATACATTTCATCATCTTATATCAAAATCTGCTAATTTATCAAAAGCTTTTTGGCCCTAAATCATAAATTTTCACCCATTCACGTGTTGTATGTTTGATCTGCATC
Organism: Olea europaea var. sylvestris; assembly: GCF_002742605.1. NCBI lineage: Eukaryota > Viridiplantae > Streptophyta > Magnoliopsida > Lamiales > Oleaceae > Olea > Olea europaea. The sequence continues at coordinate 16,753,423 of NC_036247.1, read as the reverse complement.
TGCTTTTCTGACAGTTTTGAGTATTTGCAGAGTTGCAGTTACACTTCTCATACTCTTTATCACTTAAGATATTTTTTATCCATGTGCGTTCAAATAGAGTAGTATTTATTGTTGAATTGTTTCTTTCTGTAAAATTCTCTATCATTAACCCTTTCTTGGGAGCTGGGGAAGGGGGAGGAGCTACCTCTTTTATATTTTATGGTAGATGATATTATGGTGTATACAACAGTTAACAGGAGAAAGGAAAAAAAGATGGATGGCTAAGTTACATTTTTGTGTAGATCTTCTTCTTGAGTTCACTTCAAATCTTTATCTTTATCCCATCATTTTTTGATATTTATAGTTATTGACAGACGCTTTACTTACATCAAGCATATACACTAGAGATCAATCTGCATTATTTCCTTCTTGTGCTGCAATATGGTTGGAGAATGTAATTAACACAAGACCAATGAAACCTATGCATGTGAACCTGTAGGAGTATTTCTAGTATGCATTCCATTTAGTTTAAGGAACTGAAGTAGGATTAACCATTTGCTGATTTCTTTCTCTAAATATGGTAAGTATTGCCAGCTATGAGCATGTTTTTCGAATCCTAAAGAAAAATGCTAAGTTGCTCATTTAAAAAGTAAGGAAACACTTTTCTGTTTAAAAATTCTGGAAAAGAGTATCTGGGGAAAGAGCAACTTTTTGAGTTTCAAACATGTCTGACTAAACTTAGAAGTTTACTTTCTCTGGGGACTTAGTCAAACATGTTTATATGGTTCCAAATTGGCTGTTGATCGGAGTAAAAAATAGTTTACTATTTTCTAAAAGGTGTTACTCTTCTAAATTGCATTTTCTTTGTAACTGATCAAAGCTTGTCCTTTTCCTTTAGCAGATTATATTGAAATTGACTGGTATCATGCTTGAAATTGCTCTTGAAGTCAAGTTGATGATATTGTTTTATATTTTCAAATAATGCTACGTAGAATTTGTTAGCTAATTGAACTGTCTCCAAGAAAATAGAGTCGGATAACACAGAATCATTTTAGTCAGAGTTCTTTATTATGGAACTAGAGAACTTCATGTTAGGACACTGTTTTTGATTAATGATGTCTCTCTTATTTATGTAATCACTTGTATTTAGGTTGCACTGTAATCTTAACAGGCAAGAAAACTGAAAAATGGAAGTTTAGTAAGTGCATGTTGAAGAATGACAGATCATTTGATTAGTAGTAATATATGTTTTCATGTGATGTTTCTCTTCTCCTCTTTCTCGTTCATGCTTAACAAATAACAAATGTTTATATGTGCTTCATTCATGGCAGCTGATTCTGTAACACCAAGATCTCATTTGTTCACCTCTCTTGTTTCAGAGATATTAAGTGTGCAAATATATTGGTGGATGCAAATGGCTCGGTGAAACTTGCAGATTTCGGCCTTGCGAAGGTTGCAGTCTCTCATTATCGCTTCTTTTTTCTCCATTTCAGATCAAAAAGGCCTTCTTAAATAGCTTGGAAATATTATACTGTGATTGTTGTTATGACACATAATATTGTTAGTTGATTCATTGTGCAGGCCATTAAGTTGAATGATGTGAAGTCTTGCAAGGGGACTCCATTCTGGATGGCTCCTGAGGTTTGCATTGGCCCTCTTTTCTTAACATTTATGTAGCATGACAAGTCTACTTACATTTATGATCAATATATATTAGGCCCTTGTTTGAGCCCCATTTTTGTGATAAAAATGCATTTTTGAATAATGTATTGATGTGAAATGTATAGTTAAAAAATAAGGAAAAATTTTGGATTTGCGTGATATTATTTTATTGAAGAATGTGTGGTTGAAATGATGTCAAAACAGTATTTAAGAATGCATTTTTTTCCAAAGAATTGGGCTCAAACAAAGGCTAGGATTGTGAAAATTGCTCCCATAACTTCATGCACATTAGCTGTGCCCTTTTATTTTTCAGAGGAAAGAGGGTGATGTGAATCTTGCGACAACTAGTGTCCCTAATTTTGATTTAAGGTTGATGTATGCAAATGGATTTAATTAAATTTGAGTCACATACTAGGAATAGTGTCTCCTTTACTCATTTATCATAAGGCGTGATTCATCATCTTATCCTGGGACTAGCCTTTATTCTCTCTTTTCCTTTTCTTTTTATATTCCAGTACTGGTGGTTGATTTTCACACAGTAGAAGTTGCTTTACAAGGTAATAGGCTAGTGTCCAAAAGGGTAAGAGTAATGCTATTCGTCATTAGTGTAGAATATCACCAATCCGGGTGGCAGTGGCCCCTGATTCATTGACCGATAGAATTCTGATGCATTTTAATGCATTTGACTATGAATCAAGGTATCTAATGCCACCTAAACTGGTGATGATCATTATTAGGGATGAATAACATTATTTTGAAGGGTAAATGGATATAGAAAAGTGCTCTAGGAATCTTTAACAAGACAGCACTTTGGAAATAAGAGAGAAGGATATTGAGATTTAAAGGTTGAAAATTCATTACCNGATTGGACCGTTGAGATCACCGGTCTAGTAAAACGTCCCGTGAGATTAACAATGGACCAGCTTGTAAACGAGTTTCCCAGCAAGGAATTCCCAGTGACCCTCGTGTGCGCTGGGAACCGGAGAAAAGAGCAAAATATGGTTAAGAAGACAGCTGGCTTCAACTGGGGAGCTGCCGGAATCTCCACCTCCGTGTGGCGGGGTGTGCCACTACGCGCCATTTTGAAGCGGTGCGGGATATTCAGCCGTAAAAAGGGTGCTCTCAACGTCTGCTTCGAGGGGGCGGAGGATTTGCCCGGCGGTGGTGGGTCGAAATACGGCACCAGTATTCGAAAGGAAATCGCGATGGATCCATCGAGGGATATTATCTTGGCTTACATGCAAAACGGGGAAGGATTATCCCCTGATCATGGATTCCCTGTTAGAGTGATAATTCCAGGGTTCATTGGCGGAAGAATGGTGAAATGGCTTAAAAGAATTATTGTTACTACACAAGAATCAGACAGTTATTATCATTACAAGGACAATAAGGTCCTTCCATCCCATGTTGATGCTGAACTTGCTAATGCTGAAGGTAATCTTTGTCTAACGTTAATCAACTCGACTTGACTTGACTCGACTCCACTCGTTTAAGGAAGAAAACAAAATTAAAATCTAATTTTGGCTCTGATGACGATATTTGTTTGCAGCTTGGTGGTACAAGCCGGAACATATTATCAACGAGTTGAACATCAACTCAGTGATTACGACCCCATGTCACGAAGAAATTTTGCCAATAAATTCGTGGACGACTCAGAGGCCTTTCACAATTAAGGGTTACGCTTATTCTGGTGAGTAGTCATTTCGAACTTCTCGTCTAAAATTTAAATTGGGGACCTTACGTACTATATTCAGTAAATTTTATAGATTCTTGGGCAATTGGGCGGTTGCTTTTTGGACTAAATGTAGGAGGTTAGACATCTGCTCCACCAATTAATTTTTGACACATTATCTTACATTAAAATGTCACTAATTTTAAGCATAAATAGTAGTTAGAGATAATTTAAAATGATATGTCAATAATTAATTAGATGGATTGCATATCTCAATTTCTTGTCAATTGTGGATAATTCTACTGTCCACGACCTATCTTATAGTAACGAAACAAAATTTAACGATCGAAACACTTGTTTCTTTGTTTGAAGGGTTGTTAATTGAACCATAGTAATTAATCATATTTGGACACATTTCCAAGAAATTAGAGCGCGTTAATACGATTTAATTAAATTACGTTATTGGTTAATAGCAAAGAGTTTTGATATTTGTTAATCTAATTAATTGAACGGTATCTACTTATAATTAATTGAGCAAGTAGGGGAATCATTGATTTGTGACAAAGTGTTGACTAATAAAGTTCCAACATCATGGGTTAGATATAAATTATAGGATAAAACCACCAGTCCTTGTCCTAGCTTGGGAACAGGGTTAAAAACAGGGGCGCCATGTGGAGGGGCGCCTGCCAAGGTTCTAAATTATATTTTGAAATATTTACATTTTTAATCATTGCAATCGAGACTAAAAGAATGGTTATAAAAAGATCGTCCCATTTTAAATCAACAAAAACCTTAGATCATGGTTGGCTAAGTATAGAAAGTTGATTTTTTTAGTGAATTCACTTAAAGGGCAAAAAAAGGTTAGTTTTAAAATTGTAACTACTTATCTTAATAATAATTAAGAATTACTTTCAAAAGATGATTTTTAATATTATGCACTTGACCCCTAAAATTTAAGGGTCTCGAATTTTTTTAATTTTAATTTTTTTTTCAATTGATGTTTATAAATAATTGTTCAATATTATTTTGTAGATATTGGACCACACTTCATTTTGATAGGGACTTTATGCATGAAATGTCAAATCACTTTTACTAACCTATTACATGATCAATAGGTGGTGGGAAGAAAGTTACAAGGGTGGAAATAACTATGGATGGTGGCGAGACTTGGCATGTTGCCACCGTCGACCACCCTGAAAAGCCTAACAAGTACGGAAAATATTGGTGTTGGTGTTTTTGGTCACTCGAGGTGGAGGTGTTGGATTTACTTGGTGCTAAAGAAATTTGTGTTCGAGCTTGGGATGAGACCCTTAACACACAACCCGAGAAGCTCATTTGGAATCTCATGGTATGAGTCGAGGATGAGTAGAATTATTTTTAATAATCTAAATTTTTAGGATAATTAGTTGACTAATTATTATTGTGTTATAATCATTCAGGGAATGATGAATAATTGTTGGTTCCGAGTAAAAACCAATGTCTGCAAGCCACACAAGGGAGAAATTGGGATTGTTTTCGAGCACCCAACTCAACCTGGAAACCAATCCGGTGGATGGATGGCGAAAGAGAGACAACTCGAAAAGTCCTCAAACGAAAATCAAACCTTAAAAAAGAGTGTCTCGTCACCATTCATGAACACTACTTCAACTATGTATTCAATGTCCGAGGTTAAGAAGCACAATTCGGCTGACTCCGCATGGATCATCGTCCATGGACACGTCTACGACTGTACGCGCTTCCTTAAAGACCACCCAGGCGGGACCGACAGCATCCTCATCAACGCAAGCACGGATTGTACCGAGGAATTTGAAGCCATCCATTCTGATAAAGCCAAGAAAATGTTGGAAGATTATAGGATTGGTGAATTGATTACTACTGGATATACCTCGGATTCTCCAAATAATTCAGTCCATGGCCCCACTGGTAATCTCCTACACTTAACCTCTATCAAGGAAATTGCACCCGCAAGAAATGTTGCACTTGTTCCGCGTGAGAAAGTCTCATGCAAGCTTATTTCCAAGACGTCACTTTCCCACGATGTTCGATCATTTCGATTTGCATTGCCTTCCAATGATCAAGTTCTCGGACTACCCGTTGGAAAACATATATTTCTATGTGCCACCATCAACGATAAACTATGCATGCGAGCATATACACCAACAAGTGGAGTCGACACTATGGGCTATTTCGAGCTAGTGGTCAAGATTTACCAAAAGGGGGTCCACCCCAAATTCCCAAATGGTGGGCTAATGTCACAATATTTGGACTCACTCCCATTAGGGTCATTTTTGGACATCAAGGGTCCATTAGGTCACATTGAATACACAGGCAAAGGGAACTTCTTGGTGCATGGCAAACACAAGTTTGCCAAAAAACTTGCCATGGTCGCCGGTGGGTCAGGGATTACACCGGTATATCAAGTGATGCAGGCCATTTTGAAGGATCCTAAGGATGAAACTTTAATGTACCTCGTATACGCTAACCGTACCGAGAATGACATTCTGCTAAGGAATGAACTTGATGCGTGGGCTGAGGAGTTTAAGGATAGGGTTAAGGTATGGTATGTTGTGTCTGAATCGATTAAACCAGACTGGAAATACAGTGTGGGATTTATAAATGAAGAAATTCTAAGAGAGCATATTCCGGCAGCATGGGAAAATGCCTTGGCATTGGCCTGTGGACCGCCGCCGATGATCCAGTTTGCAGTTAATCCTAATTTGGGGAAGATGGGATTTGATCTAAAGGAATCTTTTTTAGTGTTTTAATTAATTAGTGATAAAATAAGAAATTATTGTTTATTTGTTAGATTATTAGAACAATAAATATGTGAATGTGTACTTTTCAATTTATTTTGTGCTTCACTTTTTTGCCCCATTTTGCTTATCATCGAACAATGAATGAGCATGTTTTCTCGTT
>NC_036247.1:16735400-16740199 GCF_002742605.1 Olea europaea var. sylvestris | reverse complement strand
TTTCGAGTTCTCATTGAACCTATTCAACTAATTAAATTTCATATCTCTATACAAATTCAACTTAGTTAAACGAGTTCTTTGTCCTAAGAATTCAATTATGACTGCAATAAATTGTATAGGTATCTCTATTCATTATACCAATGTACTAGATCCTATTACATGGCCTAAATCCTAAATTCATATCTCTATTTGTAAAGAATTCACAAAAATCATCAAATTATTGATCAGATAATTTAATGCATTCAACTCATATCAAAATTAATACATGAAAAAATTAAAAACTAAGAATCTTAATAAGAGAATGTAAAGGATTCCAATTGTTTACGTCATTGGCCCTAACAATAAATTTAACTTCTCATAATGCAAGAAGAAATAGGGTAAGTTGTCGTAGAATGCATCACCGGATTTGTAATAAAGATATAGAAGAAAAAGTAAAATTTTTACACCAAGATCTCCTTCCCCTTCCAATCAATACTTCAAATCTTTAATTACTTGGTGTTATTCTCCTTGAATTTCCTTCTTGAATCTCCATTTTTGTTGTCTTGCCTCTAATGTATGTAGAACCCCTCAAAAGTGTAAGAAATATATATTTATAGGTGTCTCCTCCGTTTGTGTAGAGAGTAGGTTTTTTATGGATTTCAAAACGGTCCCAAAACGCGCCCTAGATGACTCCGGCGCAACGCCTAAGTGCTACGTCTGTAGCCCCTAGGCACTAATGATAGCACCTGGGCGCTATGTCAGGTTCAAGTTTCATTCTTTTTTAAGTTTCACAGCGCCTAAGTGCTGTCTTTCTGCCCCAATTTCCTTAATTTTGATCTTTTCATCCGCTTTAGTTCCTCTTTTTGCATCGCCTTTCCTAATCTTCAAAACAACACTAACAAACATATCAAAAACGTTATATACTCACATGATCTAGCAAATAATCAAATTAAAATTGTGCAAAATTCATGAGCGAAACAAACTCATCAACATATCACCAACTTTTTTCAACAATCTAAAATTTGAGGTGATTTGCTTGTATATTAAATAAGGTGTGATCATCAAATCTTGATTCAACGTATGTTATTGCATTATTTTGTATTAATATTAATTGAAGCATATTTAAATAAAATATGCATATGATCCCTAAATACTCTGTGGTCATGGTCAGAAGTATCATTTTATTCTCATCACAAATGTTCCTCAACATTTGGAGGTGAGCTATTGTTGTCCATGTTAAATCTTTCCTCTTTTGCGGTTTCTGCTTGTAAATGAAATGTTTATGTTTACTAATTTTGCTAAAATTATTAGACTTATTATTTGAATAATAATAAATATTATATGCTCTCCAAAGACTTATGAATTACATTCATTTTAATTTTTAAAAAATATTGAGCAAATGTTTTTACAAAAATGGAAGCATAACATGAATACTGAGAGAAGACCTTACCAAGAAATTGTACCTATGCAATGCAAAAATTAAAAGTACTTGTAGAAATTCTTATTCTCAATACATGAATATATCCTTAGCTCAGAAGAAGCTATGGAACTATTTTCGTCCATAGATGATGCATCGAAAATCTCTCCACATGCTGCTATGCTTTTACAGTTTCTTGACAAAAAATCATTTTCCTCTTTCTTCTGAAAGCTTAATTAATTAATGTTATTACATAGAAAAGCTTCCCATTGATTTCGAAAAATATGTGCATGACTTGTTAAGGATTTAAAGGGCAAGTGACATTTGTGTGCGTATATATTATTTCATGTATATTAAATTAAATATTGAAATCTTTATATTGATTTTTTGAAATTCCATGCTTTTATTTTAAACAAACGGTTAAAAGATTTAACTCTAAATAATGTGCTTATTTAATATTTTAAAAGATGTTTTAATTTCAAAATTAATCTACATATTTTTATTTATCGCCAAGAGTAACCCCGTGATTAATAGTGATTTTATTCTATTGAGATTTGTAACTTATAACAATTTTCAACTTTCAAAATTATAGTTTTTATTTTTTAAAATTTCAATTTCTAGTTTTTATTTAATGCAAAAAACAATATGATGTAGGTTATGTATGGATTAATTTTCATTAGTGTGGAGCATTGTTGTAACTTAAATTTTAAATTTCAAACTTAAAACTGATTTTAATAGTAACAAAAAATTGATCCAGAAACTCTATTTGTTTTGGGGTCACTTGTCTTTAAAGTAACAACTGAGAATAATGCAAGAAAATAGTGGAACATATTGTGTTTCACGGAGAAGACATTTTGTTGAAGTTTGAAGAATTATAATGTTCCATTTCGTTATTCATGTTGTGGTTTTGGTGATGCTAAAGTTAATACACTTTTTAAAATGTCTAAATCAAACTTGGAGGCCTTTTGCTTTGAGAGCAAATGTGTAACCATTAAGGCTGGTAAGTAACGATTTAAAACGCTGTCTGGTAAGCTTATTTTGTCAATTGAAGCCTTTTGTTTAAACATTCCATAACTTTGATTCTTGTGGGAAATAAATGAGTAAATGTAAAAGAACCCATATTTCAGTCATTAGTTAGTAGTAAATTTGTGTTATTAGTGAAAATGGAACGTGAATACTTTTTATTTAATTCTATCTAAGTTACTTATATTCATTTTGAAGCTAATATTTTGTGAAATTATAAATCCTCCTAGATTGTGCTATATCTCAATAATTTAGTTTGTTATTTTAATATTTGATTGAAAGTATATGAGGAAAATATTTAACTGCTCACTGTCAAATTTCCTTTAGTTATTCATTTTAATAAGTGAATATATCGTTTTCTTCTTGAAATTAAAAGTGAAAGGAAGTTCGAAAAGTTAGGGGATATTACATTTTGGATATAAGTGTACTAAATATTTGCATCATTGACATCAACTTGATAATGATGGTGATCAATGATTTAGGGCCTGTTTGTGCCTGTTTCGCGCGGGTTAGTTGCTAACAATTAAAAAGGGATCAGACGATTGTGTAGGGACAAACCTTTTGAGACAAAGTCCCAAAAAGGGGCGTTTTTATTGGCGATGAGTTTACAATTGGAAAATAAAAACAGAATGCCTCCAAGGGGCGCAAGCCCACGAGTTACTGTAAAAGAAGTGTTTAAACTTAAACTAAGAAATTGAAAATTACATATTCTCTATTTGAGAGTGTTTGATTCGGGATCTTTTGCTATATGTCTTTTCTTCCTTTTATACTCCCTGGATGATCTCTTCGTGATCAACTGCTTAAAAACTGCTTGATCGCTCTATAACTGCCCACTTTCCTTGTAGTGGCCAACTTGTCATAAAACTGCCTTCTCTAACTGCTACCATTACTTTTGTCGTTCAACCGTCTTCAATTGAATTCCTTGAATCGTGGGACTTGGTAGGACTACCCAATAACTGCTTTATTAACTGTATCATAACATCTTACGTTTGCTAAGATGTTGGGCGACTTGAATGTTTGGACGACAGCAAGGTCACAGCTTTGGGCGACTGCATGACAATTCATTCGTTCAAATCTTGGGCGACTTGCAACCTTGGGCGATGGTATTACCGCGTTCATGGGCTTCCCTATTTGGGCCTTTATCCTGTATTGCCTGATTGATTCGTTCCTTGGGCTATCTGATTTTTGGGGATTTTCCAGTTGGGCTTCATTCCTTGTGCTATTCGACTTGGGCTGAACTTTTTGAGTGTCAACAATTACCCCCCTCCCCAATATGGCAGAATTAATACCAATTATTAATTTTTGCCATATTTACTTTGTGTTTCCCAGCAACATTCGAAATTCCCAAGAATTTCAATCATTGTTTTCTTCCATAACTTGAAAAGGTGCGACGTTTGCAAACCCTTATAACCCCCAAATACGCTATTTCATTGCACCACGCCTCTCTCGCAATATTACTGTTCATCTCCTTACTTCTCTGCTACGTAACTCTGCAAAACTCTATTTCGTCCCTAATGGCTGCTTCACAATCTCAGTCTGGTGACTCCTTCAGTTTCGAAGACTTTCAGAAACTCCTTACTCGGTCATATGTAACTCCGAACTTCCTTGCACCGGCCAATGTCGAACTCAATGAGTTCTATCTAGGTCCTTTATTCAACAATGTCGATGTCATCGAATAAGCGGCGGTCGGTCAGCTGTTCCCTTGTACTCGAGGCCCTCCGTTTCTGAATTCTTTGCCGCTGGGGTCACTTCGCGAAAGAGGTATTCGAACTTGGCCTAAATCTGATGTCGTTTTTCGTAGATGGCATGCTCGCCTTGTGGACCATGGTCCTACTAAGATAATTTTTGATAATGCTAGGATTTCTGATTTGTTAGAAATCTCTCTTCAACCCCCTATTTTTGACCCAGTACTTTTTCCAATCGCTTTAAGTTTTCGGTCTTCTGAGTATAATACTTTTGTTTTTCCTCTCGGTCCCATGTCCATTACCTTAAGGGATATTGGGGCCCAAGTAAATCTGCCACCTTTGGGTGATACCATTTTCTCTGGTATTTTGATTTCTCGTGTCGCCCCAAAATTTGGTAAAGGCCTCACCGAATATTATTCAAGTCTGCAAATCCTTCATAACCACTCGAGCGCTGAGCCTTTCCATACTGATCGAGTGGCCTTTCTTCTGATTTGGCTTTGTAAATACATTTTGTGTGTGCCAAGCATAAAACCCTCCCTGAGCTATTTACCCATAGCGCACGAATTGACGTGTGGTAGGCCTCTGAATTTATGTTCTTTCTTTTTAGCTGCTCTCTATAGAGGCATGGCTTCTCTTCAATCCCAATTGAAGAATGGTACATCTCCCACTGGCAGTGGACCTCTTTGGTTCGCTCA
>NC_036247.1:16726121-16729344 GCF_002742605.1 Olea europaea var. sylvestris | reverse complement strand
GTCTAAACATTTCAGTGAGTGAGTCCACTGAAAATGGCTCTTCGCTTTACGTGACAATTTGAGTTTCTTCCCCATCTTGTACTGTCCTGACAGATCCATAGTTTCCTTCGTACATGAACTTTTCCACTGAGTTTGATTCTGCGACAAAAGGCCTATGATCGGCCTGTACCACCTCCGCTTCACCCTTGTTATTCCAAAAAATCAAGCATTGATGGAGCGATGAGGGTATACAGCGACTTCCGTGTATCCAATCTATTCCTAGTAACACATTGTAACTAGTAGGACCATCTATTACAAAGAAGATTGTGGTCCTAGTAGTTGTACCTATAGTTATGTCCAATGGCATAACTCCTTTAGCTGCAGTTGCTCCTCCATTGAAACTTGTAAGGACGACTTCTGTTGGAATCATATCCCCTTCTGTCTTTGCAAATTTCATCATCATCCTAGATGGAATGGTGTTTATAGCTGCTCCATTATCGACAAGCACTTTTACCACAGGTATGCCGTTAACTAGAGCTTTAATGTACAACGGCCTCCAATGTTTAGTCAATTTCATGGCTGGCCATTTAAAAATAACCTTTTCGGCAGCCTCTATTTCTACTTCCTGCTTGTCCTCTGTTGAGTTATCCTTTTGTGATAAGTCAACATGCAGCATATCGCATTGAGCCTCTGTCTTCTGAATTCCCCTTTTACTGTTTTCTGATGCTTTCTCTTCAGTTACCCAACCTGTGGGAGGAGGCATTATTCTTGGAGGTGATCCATACTTTTCAGAATGAGACACTCTCTTCTTCCTTTTGGGCATCCCGTACAGCACGTAAAAATCGAAAGAACGCCCAGATGGTTCTCCCAATAAGTCTACTTCACGAACTCCCTCTCGATGTAGTTGCTTCAACAGAGTATTGTGCGACACACATCTTCTTTTCCTTTCTGCTTCTAGGTCGATTTCTTATTCAATGTCTGTCATTCCATCATCTTCCTCACCATTGTAGGCCTCTCTAGAAGTCTGGCCTTCTTCATATTCCAGCACGCATGTTTCTCCTTCGTTATCCTCTCTTTCTTCTTCTTCTTTCTCTTCATTCTTAAACTCATTGGCTAGTAAATAGTTATCAACCACAACAGGAGGTAACGTACCGAACTGAATAGTAAGGATTTGATCTAGATCTTCTTCATCCTTTCTGTCTCGCTCAAACTTCGATCTCCCAGAAGAAGTTTCTGGCAACTCTTTCATTGATTCATCTATACTGGTCTCTTCACTATCTTTAAGAACATTTTGATTGGCTACCTTGAGTAGTTTAGGCACTTTAAGATGTGGCACTCCCTGTTGTTGCCTCATCATTCGTCCATAATTTTGTTGGAAACGCCTTTGTTGGGTTCTAATCATCTCGTCGAAGGGTATTGCCTTTCCTGCATTATACTAGAACGAATGCCATACATTTGGTCTGCGAGGTTGCGGCCTGAATGTTCTCCCATTATCTACTGGCCTGAACTACTCTCAAAAGGCGGTCCCTTGTAGAACGATGTACCTCGCCCTCTACCAGGCTGAGCGTTTGGGAGGAGAGTAGGGCGATGGGGATGCTGCCATATCCCTGGTTTCTCCGTATTCCCACTCACTTCTCTTTTACATCTTGCACACAAGACGTCTTCATCCTTCTTTGGCTCCTTCCCTTTAACATGCTCAAAGACACTGGGATGTGGTCCAAGGTCTTCTTCTTCATCATCTATAACCAATTTGAATTTTGGCAACTTGTTTTTGAAACCAGACGTCACCATATTCACTTCGAGTGGCTGTAGAAAAGGATTTTCATCCACTGCCATCTTCTTCTTATCATCGAACATAATTCATTCTGATTCAATGGCATCCTGTAACACATAATGAAAAACCAAGCAATTGTTAGTCAAATGTGACCATGCATTATGCCACTTACAATATTTTTTACCCTTAATTTGTTCAGGGTTTGGCAATTTATGCTTATCGCTCGGCTTTATCTGCTTATCCTTATATAATTTATCAAATATAAGGTCAGCTTTGGTTACATCAAACGAGAACGTTCTAGCTTTTATATCTTCATCTTTCACAGGCTCATCCTTAACCGATGGTCTAGGCTTAGCCATTATAGGACAAGTATACGTGCCTCCTTTGACTAATTCGGCCAAACACATTTTCTTCTGATCGTATGACTCGTTATTGATGGTATGAACATCAAAATTTGGGTCTCTATAATAAGTCCCCTTGCTAAAAAATTTTATCTGCTCTTCTTCTCTTATCAATCGTTCATACCTAATCACGTTTGCACTCAATTGGAAAATGTCAGGAAATTCCTTGTCTTGGAATTTCTTTTTTAAATCAAAGCTCAAACAACATTGAGCGATTTTGACAAACTCTTTTTTGGACAAAGGTACAAAATATTTACTTCTTGCTGTCTTGAACATTTGGAGGAAACCTTCTGCCCATTCGTTTGGCATTTGACGTAGGTTCGCCAAATCGGCCAAAGTAACTTCAGACTCAGTCTTATAAAACTAAGCGTGGAATAATTGTTCCAATTGTTGCCATGTTTGAACATATCCTGTTAATGAGCTAGGGAAAAGCCTCATTTTATGATAATCAGTTACATCACCACTTTGTAGTGTGAATCGTCCTATGAGTTCTAGGGTAGACACTTCCCCTAAACCGGTAAACAGTGAGAATTTTGGCACTTTATACCCTCTAGGCCATGGATATGCTTGGTCAATCCAATCAGGATATGACTTTGTGTAAGTCGGCCTAATGAAAGAACGTACCCTAAAGGCCATCTGGTCCTGTACGATTTCCATAATCTGATTCCTCAACATGACGTTGGGGTTATATAAAATCCCTACAGGTTGGTTGACCGGTTGATTTGCTTGAGGCCTAATATTTGGTCCTTGATTAGGAATAAAGTTACCATGATTTGGGTCATTGTTACCATTAGCCTAAACATTTATTCCCTCATTAACACGTGGGGTATTCTGTCCATTATTTAGGACATTATCTCTTTCATTTGGAATACCCCCCAAGTTAGGCGTACCACTACCATTATTCTAATTTGGTATTACACCATCCCCGTGGTTTGAATAGAGGGACTGAAATGTGGTTCTACCCTTGACTTGGATTTAGGACTGGAAAATTATGTCCCACAATTGTCCTAGTTTGAAAATGGTTTGCAAGAGGCATAACTGGTTGACAAATTTGGCCTACTAACTTATT
>NC_036247.1:16721494-16724979 GCF_002742605.1 Olea europaea var. sylvestris | reverse complement strand
CTGAGAATCTTGGTTTTTGGCTACATTCTGTGCTTTTCCTAATCTTTGCATATAAGGTGAACTTGCTGTTTATTCACATACCCCGATCTGTTAAGATTGAATATTGTTCCAATTTGATTTCTGTTTCAGGATGAGAGGAAGAAATGTTGGTGTTTGTCACGGCTGTAGAAGCACGGACCATTTCTTTGCGGACTGCCCGATAAAACGACGATGCCCATGGTGTGTACGTGGACTAGAACAATGTTTTGAAGTTGAAAGGGAGATGGAAAACAAAGGACGATTATTCAAAACATGTAGTGTGAAGTGTGGGTACTTTGATTGGGTCCTAGATGAAGAATCAAGCGGTGAATCGAGCACGACAAACGAAGTTGTGAATGTTGAAACCATCGAGGAAGTGAAAGATTTGCCAAGCATGTTGATAGTCTAGCTAGAATAGTCGAAAAAGGGACATCGAAATTTCATTAACATTTCGAAAGGGGAACAAAAGTGCCGAAGTTAATGGAAAAGGGAAGGGTCGTGCTCCATAAGGCGGCAACCTGGGATTGCATGTATGGAAGGCTAATATTATTGAACTATGTATTTAGCTTGATTTCGATTTGTAGTGACCGATGTGTAATGATTTTATTGAACTATGTATTTAATCATTTTATGGATTTTATTGAACTACGTTCGGTAGTGCGTTTGTGACTCGTGTTCTTGAGTTTGCTACATTTATAGCCTTCTTAAGTAAAATTTTGAACTGCCATTCGTTCTTCTATGCATGTTCATGATGAAATTTGAGGGGTTGTGCATTTTATAACCATAGAATAGTTGTACTAGTAGTCTCTTTGGTATTGTATTAGAGTATTGTTATATTGATTTAGACGGGGCTTATAAGCTGGACTTGGTTGAGAAGTTCACATCCTAGGTTCTTTACTTGTGTTTTAAGGATTTCATTGAACTATGTTCACATCCTAGGTTCTTTACAATTGGTCAGTGTACATTTTAACAGTGCATCATAAACAAATACTTGCAAATATGACATATGCAGTCTTTGTATATTATTTATTTTCCCTATCAATGATCTGTAGTTTCATGGATGCCTTCTCGTTACAGATTTTAGGGGATATCTTGCAGAAAAAGATTTACCCCCAAAGTTCTACTCAAATGACTACTCCAAAGAAATACTTGTATATGCTTGAAAGTGAAAGTGAAAGTGAGGGAAGTAAATGGGTGAAAACAGACTCAGAATGTAAGTTGACGAGAAATTTATGCACACAGAGGTTGGTTTGTTCGAGTAAAAATAAACTAATTGTATCTGTTCTTTGAGTTGCAAATATTGTTCTAGAGGAAAAAAAAATTCCTTTTGGTCACCCATTACTGTTACATACATGTAGTCTGATCACTTTAGCAATAAAAATTTGACAATCAATTTCAATGAAATGCCTGTACATTAATGAGAAAAAAATTCCCCAAAATAAAGAAGCATAATTCATTTATAGAACCTATTTTTGACCATACATCACGTAACGTTCATACATAAAACTTATTCATTGTATACAACTTCAGCACAATACATATGAAATCAGGTACCATATATCCCGTAATCTGTCTATCATTTACCACTCATACATCTATAGATACAGATGAAATTAGATGCCATAAATCCCATAATCGAGACATACAAATGAAATAGAACACAACAAGACGGGCAACCTCCAACTTCACTTGTAATATGAGTTTCTAGCATTGCTGTGAGTCGACATTACTGCATGAGTATTTGAGACAGCATCGGACATTGGGAAATAATTTACACCCGGTACCTGAGAATGATAGTAATAACACAAGCTTTCACAACTGCAGAGTTGAAACTTTTGTGAAGTGGAATTCCCGCTATGTCATTCAATTCAAGCTTCCGTTTTACATTTGCATTCAATTCTCGATTGCACCGATACAACCTAGACTTGAAACGACTTGTCTTATGGTTGTGCTCTAGATGGACAATGTTAATTCTCCATACTCCATGACAGTCGGCAAAACCAGATATCCTCGCCTTACAATCTGTCTGACTTATTGGTTGCGGCTTCAAAGCAATGTTTGTGTTGCTGCTTCTTCATCCTTCACGACTATATGTAAACGTTACAAATTTAACAACTTCGTCATCCCCCTTCTTCGAATTCCATCTTCGAACCAGGAATCTAACTGCATAAGCATATCGTTTGTAAAAATCAAACACCTCCTTGTCATCCATAAACGTCATACCCACTTCAGACACAGTCTCTCCATCACCTACTAATGCTTCTTTGTTCACAACGTTGATATTGTCTGAAATTACCTCATTAACAGACTGCACAAATTGATTTTCATTCACGACTTCCATAACTTTCACGTCCTGCGACCAAGTCAATGGTAACATTTCACGAGCAAGTTTTTGATACCGTTGTCGAGGAATAACGAATTTAATTTTAGTTTAATAGTTTATATTAGATTCGATTTTTTTCACTTTATTATTATTTTTTTATTGAATTTAGCTACCCACCCCGATCTATCTCATTTGGTATTCTTTCCAAGTGTTGTTCAGTAGCATATGCAAGATTCTAACGTTGATATAGTAAAATTATTTTTGCAATAATTAATCGCGACATGGACGATGAGGAAGAAGATATATATTGTGAGTTCTGCTATGGAGTGCATTATATTGGCTACTACTTGTATACATGCACTGACCCAGGAAGGCTCAAGCTCCTGCGATTTCAACAATACTTGCGATGTCGAAGATTAGCATTTGACAATGCTAATGAAGACTACATGCCTATGGGCGAGTGTGTCCCTTCAGACACGCTTGTGGGAGTTGGTCCTTGCATGTTGAACGAGGAGGTACTTGCAAAATACTACACTGATCTTGCTAAGTTAGATGAAAATAGAATGTGCGTGGGAGATGTTATATTCTGGATCGAATTTAAAAGGTGGGGGTATAATCCACTCAAGAAGTTTGAAAAAAAAGAGTTTCCATTGCCCGTAGATGTAGATTGTGAACCAGCCATTCAATCCGAGGATATATCAATTATGGAAGACAAGAACTAAGACGATAAAAGTTCAATTACAAATGAACAAAAATGAAGGGGAGGTAATTAATGAAGAAGACGTTAACTCACACTCTGTCGACTTCATTGATTGCCCTATCATTGAATTTGTAATTAAACTCGAAAAGGAGGAAGAAGTCTACATAGTTGAATTTGAATCGGATGAGATAGACATGTCATATAACATTGGAAGGGACAGTGCTAAATTTTGTAAAAGCAACGAAGAGTGGAGCAAAATCAAAAGGGACAAACTAAGCAAGGCATCAAAATCGTTCTTCGAAATTCCATGATACCGAAACAATAAAGTCAAGTTAAAGACTATAAATAAGCGCTTGTTGGGAGGCAACCCAATCTTTCTATCCCTTTTATTTATTCTTCTTTCTATTTATAGGATAATTTAGTTTATTTTTATGGTTTTAATTA
>NC_036247.1:16716601-16720529 GCF_002742605.1 Olea europaea var. sylvestris | reverse complement strand
AAAAAAAAAAAAAAAAAAAAAAAAAATTTGTCGAAATAAAAATTGAAAAAAAAAAAAAGAGAATGAAAAAATTGTGCATGAAACAAAAGACGTACACTTGTTTAAAAAAATTGACTTTTGATAAAGGATTATTAGCCTAGTTGAGTTCTGGAGATTGAAGCAATCAAACTATGGAGAATCTTTATTTATTGATATATCCACTTGCAATTAGTAAGATTTATCTAAACTAGAGGTGAGGATAGTATAAAAATTCAACATTAGGTCACGCACTTGAAAATAACGAAAAGAATAAGTTTGGGGGTGTGTAAGTCTTACGAGTGATGAAAGGACATATTTGACCATTGAGGACCAAGAATTGAAACTATTTGTGAATTCATGATGCTATGCTTAATTCTCCACACACACGCGTCAATTTTACATTTGGAAAAGTAGATTTTAATTTCTGTATTGTGATTTTAAAGCTGTGCATAGATTTGATTTTATAATTTCAATCCTGAGATAAAAAGTCGGGTTAGCTAAATCCTTTTACATTGCTTGATCGACTGGCCACCAATTAGGTAATTAGCACTGTGTGTTTGCTAGATTTTAGTTTTGTTTGAGGACGAACAAAGATTCAAGTTTGGGGGTTTGATAAGTGTAGTTTCTACACTCATTTGGGATCTTAAATGATGATATTTTGTTATTCTTTGAACGGATTAGTACCTGATTTGTTATTTATTGCTTTTATTAGGAAAAATTTATGTTTCAAAGAAGAATTGGAAAAAGAACAGAAAATGGCTAAATGAAGCAAATTCAAAGTATGGGGACCAAAATGTAAATATTTAATTATTGATTTGGACCCAGAAGATATTTTGAAGATTGATAGGAGTCAATTGAATGCAAATTGGAGTCAAAAAAGAAAAGGATATGATTAGAATATTACCATAAATCGACTTCCAATCATATAGGATATCTTCAAGATTTTTGGTTAACTTGAGACCCATTTTTCGGATGAAGAACGTTTGAATTGGAAAAGTTGTATTTCTAGTAGAATTGTATATCTTTTAATTAGCTTTCCAATGCACTTTGAATCACCTGAATCGAATACCGAAAGAGAAAGTTATGATCAAAATATTGAAAGTTATGTAGAGACAAAATTATGTGCGCGCGAAGGCAACTTTCCTTATTTGATTCAAACTGTTTTGGAAAACAATTTGGACGTGAATTTTGACCTAATTTCATCATATAAATAAGAGATATGGGCAGCAATTAAAGGGTCTCACTCTTGCCTCTTCATACACAATAATTTCTTCAAATCCATCAAGAACAAGGGGCCAATTGCTATATTTTGAAAGAGGAGATCAAGCCATAGCAAGGAATTGAAATTCAATTACATCAAGTTTTGAAGAATTCAACTTTGGACGTGAAGATCGACATCTTTTGTATTCTTTCATGATCCGAGTGATATTTTTCTATTATTCTTCTTGTAATTTATATATTAATATAATATGCTAGTTTTTCATTGTATTGGATAAATGATGAACCTTATCGTTTGTTTATTTTAATTCAAGATAATTAATTTAGTATTTCATGATTTTTTCTTGATTGATTTTGCATTCCCATTGAACTATTTAATTGCTTGATCACCAATTAGATAGTAAGTTGCTTGTTGTAGTGTAGGAATACTCATAATAAGTCTAGAACGCGGTAAAATCAACTCATGGACAATAGGTGCTAGGAATAATATTTATGGCATGTGAAATCATGTGTGATAAATCCTGTGAATCAATGCATGTTTTCTATATGAATTCGGACTAAGAATAGGATCGGGTCGTGTTAAACATATGTTTAATATACCTTGGGAAAGAATATTGAATAAAAATGGATTATCGATTGTTTTGAATGCATGAATTTACTAGATTATAAATTAAGAGTTGAATTAAATGGCAATAGGAGGATTCGCGATTCCAATACAAATATTCACATATTAAATAAATATTTTGTTTGCTTTCTTAGTTTAAAATTAGTATAGAAAACATACAAATCACAACTTTTTTGGTTTTATATTACTTCGAATTTTGTAAAAGATACTTAACTAAATATTAGACCTTATTACTCGTGGAAACGATATTCTTAACTCACAAATTTTATTACTTGTATAACGATCTCGTACGTTTGCGGGTTTCACACAAACAGGAGTAATCTCCAGGAGTAACCTAATCTCTGTGATTAGAAATTCCATGAAGAAGATTCAACAAGGTAGAAACAATCACATTGCGTGACTTATAATAATACTATTTTATTTGTGATGATCTCTATGGTGATATAGTGTTAATAAATGTGATGTTAGGAAGGATTTAACCTTGAATGAGTATTGAGACGAGAATTTTCACTAGGTGTAGGTCACACGTACACTTGGAAGACTCACCTATGTAAGAGTTGTCATGAGACAGTGGCAATGAAATTGGACTATTTTTTAAAGATTCTTACTAAAATCAAAATCAGAACGTGTGGCCATTAACAACGCTAGCCGCAATGAATTGAGCCTAAATTGATATTATGTGTTGGACAATTAAAGTTTGGCTAAAGGGACATAATTTAAGGGTTAGTCCATTACGACTCCCTCAATATGGAAATTGTTATCTCTTAATGAGTTTCAAGTCTAAAAAACACATACACCTATTACATAGTATAACGTTACCACTATATAATATATATTTATCTATTTTGAAAGTTTAAAACCTATGAGGGGAATGTTGTAACTAAAGTTTCAATAAGTTTTAAATTTCAAAATTAAAGGTGATTTTAAATTTCAATTTTCTATTTTAATTTACATTTTAATACAAAATTAAAACTCATGATTAATGGATTATAACTTATACATAAATTGGTTTTATTTACATGAATGTGAAGGTTATATTTGCCCTTATAAAATGAGTGGTGATTTTATTGTTTGATGAAACATGAAAATGTAACGTGAGATCCACCTAGAAAACAAAATTTACTCTCCATATTTTCGTACTCTATTTCTATAGTTTTGGCAACTCGATGAGAGATTCGTTCTTTATCTCCCTATGATCGTGCCCATGGAAAGAGAACCGATTGTGAGTCACATGAATATTATCTTAGAGCTATGTATAGCTAAAAGTACTCGTACGAAGGGGAGGCAACACGAATTTAGAATATCGTCATTGACGTGAATCCCTAAAACTTACATTTCTAATTCTTCTCTTATTATGTTTATATTATTTAATTTATTATGTTAATTGATAAATATTTAAGCACAACTCACGTATTTTTACCAATAATCTTGTGTTCTTTTTTTGGTTATAAACAACTAAGATGTCATTTTTGCGAAGACGCTTGTGCAAAGAATTGGGCAAGAGAAGTCAAACACGTCGAACATTATTTGGTTTTTATGTAAACATGCTCATGCAAAGAATTGGGCAAGAGAAACTAAACACATAGAACATCATTTTCTACATAAAAATATCCTGCTTGAGACACTTGTTCTTGATAATAAAACTAATAAAGTATGTGTTAGAAAGAGGTTGGACGTGACGTCCAAAAATCTAATCTTAAAGAAGTTGAAAAATAATATCATAAAAAAGGTAAAATAAAATATAATGTAGTTGGCGAGTTGGCAAATACATTCCAAAATGAGAGGAGACAAACAAGTAATAATAAATAACAAATAATTAATTAATTGTTTCTTTCATAATCAATTACTCAATTTCTTTGGACTTCAAACACGACATCAAGCCTAAAGATGCATTCAAACCGAAAAAATTCTTTCTTTTATTATTATATTAAAAGATGATTAATGAACTTTATAACAATAGACTAATTTTAATTAAATTAAATTGTTTCGTGTTTGTTGGTAGGTTGCAATTGGTTTAAATTAGGGAAAATTGTGGCCGAGGTACCAAACATTTTATTTATTAGCAGA
>NC_036247.1:16711151-16714563 GCF_002742605.1 Olea europaea var. sylvestris | reverse complement strand
AGTTATATGTCAATTCTACCCTTATATATTTAATATAGTACCATTTAATATAATTTAATTTCATTTAATATCTATTTAAGTGTAATGCTATTAATTACATTAAAAAATATTTTTAAATTTCTATAAATGCTTATTTAAGCCCATCATTTGAGTTCCTTAAACAATACTCATTTTTCAATTTCACGTTTAATAATTGAATTAATGCCTGTATATTTTTAGTTATATGTCATTTTTACCCTTATATATTTAATATAGTACCATTTAATATAATTTAACTTCATTTAATATCCATTAAGTGTAATACTTTGTTTTATATTGGAGTACTTAAAATTTTACATTAATCAAATTAAGTTTGATTACTTAACTTACATTGTTTAAATTAAGTTTTCCACTTAAAATCTAAGCACACATAAATGAAAATCTTATTTAAGCCCATCATTTGAGTTCCTTAAACAATACTCATTTTTCAATTTCACGTTTAATAATTGAATTAATGCCTGTATATTTTTAGTTATATGTCATTTTTACCCTTATATATTTAATATAGTACCATTTAATATAATTTAACTTCATTTAATATCCATTAAGTGTAATACTTTGTTTTATATTGGAGTACTTAAAATTTTACATTAATCAAATTAAGTTTGATTACTTAACTTACATTGTTTAAATTAAGTTTTCCACTTAAAATCTAAGCACACATAAATGAAAATCTCATATATTACACTTATATATTTAATATAGTACAATTTAATATAATTTAACATCATTTAATATTCATTAAGTGTAATTCTTTGTTTTATATTGGAGTACTTAAAATTTTACATTAATCAAATTCAGTTTAATTACTTAACTTACATTGTTTAAATTAAGTTTTCCACTTAAAATCTAAGCACACATATTGTAGATGTAATTTTATTATAATTATATAATAAAATATATTATAGGTTGCATTAATATAATGATAGATTAATTATCATGTAAAATAATATTTATTATATTTTTAATATGATTATATATTTAGACGAGTTTTGATTTTAAGTGATTAAACTTAATTTAGTTAACCCAAAATTATGAGTACTCCAATATAAATAATAAACTCTATCATTAATCTATCTATTTTGAATGTAATTTTGGTTTTTAATTTAAAATAAATGCTATGGATTAATATGACGAGCACGATTAGTATGTAATTTTTTATTTCTAAATATGTTTCGATAATATACTTTTTTGTCTTTATTTTTAGGTAAAAAATTTTACGATACAGACAAAATGAGTAATTTTTTTAATTTGAAAATTATTTACGTGCCTTTAGTTTACTTATACGAAAACATTCTAAACTTAATCAAATGTACATATTTTGATTTGATTTTTTTCGTGTCTGTCTGTACCAAAAAATTGGTTGATGTCATCATGATAGTTAATTTATTCAACATTTTCACTTTATCTACTTGATTTTCATAAAACTTTTATTTATATGTATATTCTTTAACAATTTTAATTTTTTCCTTTAACATTAATAATTACCTTAATTAAAAACATTACGCATATAATTCATTTCGCATATAAAACATGCAACACAGGAGTTTACTGCTAGTAATGTTTAAATGAACGAATTTAATAAGAATAATATTAAAATTTGACGTAGATAAAAATAGTAATTTTTTAATATTTTAATAGAGATATAAATAGAGTGAGATGTATATATAAAAATTCTGAATGTATTTAGTGGCGAGTTTTGCTACATGTACTCGGAGTTTGACACTCCGTGTTACATGCTATTCACATGGGGTCGAGGACCCCATGCCAATAAATGTGTGAGGTCCGACCCCCTCACTCACATTAGATAACTCGAAGTGTTAAACTTCGGGTACAAATAACAAAACTCATTGGCACCCAATAATTCTACGATACTCTTCTCCCTAAATCGAAGGAAAAAATAAAAATAAAAAAAAGAAAGAAAGAAAGAGGAAATACGAGGTATCTGGGCCCCTTAGATACAAATAGATAGATACACAACCATACGTAGAGATAGAAAGTTATGGCGCAGACATATAAATAGTAGAGAGAGAAAGCCGGTAGGTGTTTCTTTCAACTTTTTCCCATTTTCATTCATTATTGTAACGGACAGAAAAGAGTAGACATGGATGGTGGAGCTCAGCCGGTAGACACCGCGATGTCAGAGGCGGCGCCACCTCTGTATCCGGGCCAGCAACCTACCGAGCACATACCCGCGACACTGAGCCACGGTGGGCGATTTATCCAGTATAACATCTTTGGCAACGTTTTCGAGGTCACTTCCAAATACAAACCCCCAATCATCCCCATAGGAAAAGGAGCATACGGCATCGTATGGTAATAAAATTCCAATTCTGGAGTCCCCTTTTCATTATTTTTTTAATAATTTTGATTAATTTTTGTTCTTTGTTTGATTTCCCTTTTTAGCTCGGCTTTGAATTCAGAGACGAATGAGTATGTGGCGATTAAGAAGATAGCTAATGCTTTTGATAACAAAATCGACGCGAAGAGGACCCTGCGCGAGATCAAGCTACTTCGCCACATGGATCATGAAAACGTTAGTGAGTCGCTATATGTAACTATGTGTGTGTATATTTTTTTAAGAATTATTTTCTTGGAAAAACATTTTATTTTACTAGGTAAGACATTTTGTTGTAAAGATGCTCTTAGGTAAAAAGCAAGATCTGGTTTTTATTTTTCTTTGCAGCATCTGTTGGGTTATTGGTTATGCCTATAAATTGATAGAAAAAAATCTGGAACTTTTTCTTTTTGGAAATTAAGGTTCAGAATTCATGTGTACGATTATTTGTATGTTTCTGTTCTTTTCTTTTCTGGTTTTGTTTGACGAATTTTGTTTGTTTCTAGTTTCAATGTGTTACCATGTTGGCATTTGTCACTACTTGAGTAAATGGTTGTTTTTAAGCAGGTGGTCGTATCCAGTGATCTCGATTTTGGAATTTGATGATAGCGAATACTTTTGATTATAGCATTGATACAAAAAGAAATCTTTATGTGCATATCACAATTTATATATTTGTGGACGTGAGTAAACCTGTATTTTCTTCTAGGAAAACCTCCTCCTACCTCCCTTATCACTAAGGCTACGATAATTGTTTGAACTGTCAATTGTATATCATAATAAGGAGGTTGGGGTGGGTTTAGTAAGAAAATAAATAGTAAATGAAATGACTATGAATGAAAAATCAAATAACTATCCACCTTAATGCCCTGTACTTGGTAATTTTCTCTATAATTTTATACAAATTCGTTGTACCGACTAATTCATTGTGCCAAACGAATCCTAAGTGATTAGATGTATTAGTAATAAAATTTTCACTTGATGAAAAGTTAAAAGAATTACTTTTTCTTTGTTTTTTTTTTTTTTTTTTTTTTT
>NC_036247.1:16662725-16700583 GCF_002742605.1 Olea europaea var. sylvestris | reverse complement strand
AGAGGACAGAGGACTAAGAACAATTGCAGAACCTTGAAGGGAAAGAGGGTTGCTATTCCAGGGAAGAAAAAGCGTTAGGCGATCGTATACTTCCTCTTCTGAAATGGATTGGTAATGTTCTCATTAGGCTTGAGATCTGTACTCTTTAGTAAAATTCAACTACTACAATGTGATTACATTGCAGTTCCTCTTCAAGAAATCACATTTGCTATTGCTAGTTTCTTGTTTCAAATTGAACAAAGTTTTCTTGTTGGTTCTTGTCAGTCAGTACTGAGAAATGAAAATTATTGGCAAAAGTTGAAATGTCTAGTTACAAGGTCAAGAGTCGAAGAGATCAATAAGGATTGAATTGGCAGTAAAGTAGCGTATGCCAAACAGGTCCCCAATCTTGTTGCATTTTCAATCAAGGGACCTGGTAATGTAGCAGGGTTCTTCAATCAAATTGCAAAGCACGTTACTGATAAGATGGCATACCTTTTGGTTATGTTTTTTCTTACTCATGGAGAAATCAACTTAATTTTTATAAAACTTATTTTAAAATAGCCTGTTTGAAAGTGATTTCTTCTCCCAAAAAATTGATTTTTTAACCGTTATTTCACTATTCCAACTGTCAAATGTTACTTCTTCTCTCACAGATGAATCCCACTTTTCTCCTAACGGTTAAAAAATCAATTCTCCTAATCACTCTCAAACAGGTTCAAAGTTTTCCCTAAAAGCTCTTCTATCATGAACACTTTCATAAAATTAGTCAAATGAATTCAAAAGCAACTTTTGAATTTCAAAATCTCATTAACTCTTCAAAATCATGTCCTCATTATGGTAACTAACAAAACTGAGTCCTAGGCAAGCAAACGTCTAATAATCTATCCATCAATGGAAAGTAATTCGTTAGCCCTACGAAAGCGAATGAAGGATTGGGTTCAACACGACAAAAGCATTTCATTTTACACTACATTCAAATGCAGAACGATATAAACAACAACCAACTTCTCTTAAACACAGATCAAGACAACAGTACATATTAAGACAACATTAAACACAGCCATGTTTCCATATTACCCCCAGAACTTTGAACACCTCGAACCCTAACCTAGGGGAAATATGGAAACACAAGCACGAATGCATTCCCATACACCTACGGTTTATAGTTCCAAAAACAGGTGGATAATCCAAACCCCTAAAACCCCATTCCAACCCACTCCAAGAGTCTCTCAATCATTTTGCTGCTATGCATCTTCCAAGAACCATTGGAGGACTCATCGAACTTGAACCATTTCGAGGTGGGTCCATAATCACTGGTAGGAAATCCAATCGATCACAAGCAAAAAACGAGGTCTCGAATCTTCTTATCAACTTCTGCTTTCCCTTTTTCAAAAAGATGAAAATAAAGATTATAATGCAATATCTGACACAATTTTCTTGAACAGATTATATGTAATGTACCTGGATTTGAGCCCAAGTAATTTCGCAGATTTTCTTGGATGAAAAGCTCTCTTGGCTGGTTACAACCGCACCCCATCGGTAGTTCTCAAGAATTTTCTTGATCTTTAGAGCAGCTGATGCAGTTGTGAAGTTTACAAAACCATATCCCAAATTCTTCATTGTCCTATACAGATTCAAATAAAAACATTTGCTGTATTATGATAATTTTCTTAAAGCTAATTCACTAGTAAATAAATTTAATTACCTGAAGTCCATAGGTAAGTACAAGAAATCATACTGCAAAGAGTACTCCCGGCAACACCAGTCAAGAAAATCCATCAAATCATCTCTCCTGATAATTTTCAAACCAATTATTCTAAATTGAATTTACTGTATATAAACTTTTGAAATTTTACCCAATAATCTCATATTAAATTAAATGATTGTAATCATCTGCTTTGTATGTATTATTGAAGAGGAAGATGGTGAATGCATGTTTATAAGTGTAGAAAAAAAGTGATAATTCAATCTCGAAAAAAACAAAAAGGAGAGATTGAACAGATGCGATTACCTTCTAAATATTACAAAATGTACAGTTGACTTAAAAACGAACAAATCCAAAAATACAACGTAATAGTATCAAAAGTTCTATGTGCAGAAGGAAGGAGAAAAACTGGGAAAACTAGTTCAATTCAAAAAAATAAATAAATAAAGTTTATAAACAATAAATCTGATTACAGAATGCATTTAAGAAGATAAAGAAAAAGTGCACCTCATCTGATTTGGAATGTTCTTGATCATTATAGTAGTTTTCTCAGAGCGGCAGGACACCAAAGTAGACGTCGTTGAAGATACCGGCTCCTTGGACTGCCATTCCAGTTTACCACCATCAATCTTCTCCGGCAGACGGTAGCTTCTTCCGATAAACCGTCTTGGGGGGCAAAACCTTTTTGTCCTCCTTTTTTCTCCATTAACACAATTAGGGCTTGAACTTCTTACAACCTTTGGATTTTGCACATTCTTGAATATATTTTCCTCTTTTTTCGTTTCAGTTCCAGCTTCCAGTTCCTTTGTCTCAACAAAAGCACCGCAGGTTTCACCGAAGAAACACCCATCCGGCTGAAAATGAGAGGGATGAAAAAGCTGAGATTGGGAGTTCGTATTATACACAATGACACACTGGTAGCTCGACAAAGTTGGTAACGGTAGGTTATAATAAGGAAGCTGCACGGAGTAGGTTACCAACGGCTGCACCGCCTGTTGCGGCGGCCGAAGGAGTGGCAGTGGACTTAAAGGTTGAGACTTGGGTTGCAGAACATCATGGAAAGATGGAAACTTCTGGGATTTTGAAGGTAGCCATTCCTTGGCACGGGGATTCAGTGGTTTATTGGGGTTGAAAGGAGAATCCATGGAACGCCTGAAGAACATAGCGATGACGATAATTCAAGAAACAACGCAAAACGAGTATGAACAATGATGATTCGCCCTTCCAATGTATACAGGAGAAATAGTACGCGTATCTTCTTTCTCCAGACAAAAATGTATTTTTTCCTACAATTTTATTTATTCCCTTCAATAATTAAAGAACACAATTTGCATGTTGAAAATTTAAACTTAAAATTTATTAAAGAATTTCATATTTATAAATTATATTATCCAATCCAAACTTAAAATTTCATATTTATAAATTTATAAAGCATATTAGATAAACATGTATATGTTTTCCGATTCAGATAAAATTCAGCTAAATAATAGTAGTATACATTAATTCGTAAAATATTACACATTCTAAAATTTATTTATTAACTATATTTAATATGATATATTAATTATTAAAATATTTTAAAATAAATATATTATTCATATTAAACTATGCTAAATGAGCTCTAAATATATGACAATTTTTATAGTCTCGTAGTTTACTTTGAACAAAAATTGCAACTCATTGTTGAAAAACTTCATTTTTTTATTCCCAAGTGCATTTTATGTGTATATCAATCTCGCTTTAGATGAAATATTACTAAGAAATGGTTAGGATAGATGTTATATTTAAATTTAGAAATAAAGAAAGTTCGTAATTTTTTAAAGAATGTAAGCAAGTGTTCCTAATATTTTGTCAAAGATAAATAACGTATTTAATATTATCTATAGAAATGCCATATGATAATCTATAATTCAAGTATTATGTCTCCCACTATAATAAAAATTGTTTTTTACTGCATTCATTCATGACGTTTACATGTACACCGTAAATAAATTTCTATAGCATATATTTTATGCTGTAAAAACAAACTTGGTTGTAGTCACAACTGAAATTCCTTTCACCAGAAATCCTTCAAGACTATGGGAGTGCCTATGTCAGTGATAGGGGATTGTGTAGCCATAGTTTAGATGTTATTTATATTTGATATTTAAATGGCATTTAATGCAGACACAAAATCGTGCACATACAAATACAATCCCCCAAAGCCTAAAAAAAATCGACAAATTTTGTTTGTTTCTTTCTTTATTGCACAAAAACATGCACCGTACATAAAGATTTCTTGAGTTTCTGCTTCATATGTCAAAGATTCAGCCATGCAAAACTGACATTTCCATCATTCTCTTTTCTTGCTGTAGCTAATCAGTAAAATTCCTTCTGATAACAGAGGATAGTTTTTAAAGGGTTTGACACTGTAGTCTTGGTTGACATTTCTATTTTCAGCTTAACATTGATGACCAAGCCATATTGCTGTGTCAATCGATGCCCCTTCATGTTGGACCTTCATTGACACAACTTAATTTGTATCCTCAAAGCTTGTTATATATGGACCTAATCAAAGCTATCAAATCAACTAACATTCAAGTCATGTGAAAGAAGAGTGCAATTTTAACATCAATATTAAGTGCTTGTTTGTTACGGATTAAAAGTCAATTAAAATCAATTTTTTGACCGTTATTTACTATTTCAGCTGTCATTTTTAAATTCTTCTTTCATATGTAGGATCCACTTTATCTCTAACAATTAAAAAATCAATTATCAAAATCCCTACTAAATAATCTCTAACAATTAGTATCTTTCAAGCAAGAGTTTTGATTATGAGAGTTGAATAGTTAAAGACCCAAAATCTCACTTTAGAAAGTCCGGATCCAAAATTATGCTACATGAAATGTTAGCAACGGGACCCTAATTTTCTTATAATAAATTAATATATTTATTATAAGAATTAAAATCTAAAAGTTACTATTTTCCAAAAATAGAGTGCTTGATAATTGGTTAGTAATTGTAAATTCTCCACAATCATGTAGTTGAGATTAAATTTTAATTTCAAATAAAAACCAAACAAAAGCTTTTTACTTTTTTTTTTTTTTTTTTTTTTTTTTTTTCGAAAACCAAACAAAAGCTTTTTACCTCTTTTTTTTTTGGCCCTCCTCGTGAAACCAAGAGTTTCTCGAGTTCCAAGATCCTAAATGGGGACGCAATCTTTTTTCCAAAAAAGGCACCAACAGACGCCCAAAATCACGTATTTTTCACACCTACTGTCTAGACAATCATTTCACCCTACAATAGATGGATTATGCTAAGGATTTATTTCATGGGTTACAATGAACAATTATTTCCAATATTTGGAGATTTATTAATAAGATTTTAGGTCATTTCTAATCCTGTTTCAAATTTTGCACTATTTTACATCAAACTAAATTTCATCTCCAATCATTACACTAAATAAACAGTATTTAATCATTTTTGTCCCTTTTTTATTCTTTATAATTTATTTATCTGAAATATTATTTATTTTATTATTTTATAAATACATAAATTACTAAATAAATAATTACGTTAAATTAAGAAAAGATTAAATTCATTAATAAATATAAAAAACACTACAACAAAGAAAATATGAAATCAAATTAGATTATCGTATGTATGTCGTTGTTTAATATATTTCGTGTTAACTTTAATAAATAATCATATTTGTTGTATTTTAAATTATTTTTGTCTTTTAATTAATTTATTAATTATTATGTCTTACATTTAAAATTTATTTTAAATGCAAATAATAATAATATTAATATTAATATTAATAAAATAATAATAATTTATTGTATTGAAAAATATATAGCACAAATGACCTAAATATTCTTAACAAATTTATTTTTAAAATGTTAAATAAGGGCAAAAGAGACATTTTACACTTTGCACCATTTTGCACCAAAATAGTGCAAAGTTTGGTGTTGCATTGGAACAGCTTTGCACCAAAAAAGGTGTAATGGTGCAACCATTGGATATGCCCTTATGTACTTAAACATAACACTTATGCATAAAACGGTAGTACGGGAGTAGGAAGTGGGATTGGCTCACCTTACCAAGGAACAACTTCGTGCTGCAAGTTGAATTATACTTCAATGAAATAAATAGATTCTCAATCAGCTAGTTCTACTTGGGAGCGCAAGCCAGATCATACGATGGGTTGAGCCGAGCAACTCAACTCGACCCATTTCACACACCTAAATAATCATCCTATTTTTGAGTTTAGTTAGGCTTAGTTGGAAGACCTAAATTTATATCACGTTTTGACACCTTTTAATTGTTTATGTCGATGCAAGTTAGCCCTTGTTTGTTAATCATTACTTCAAAACTCTTTTTTGACATATTTATTTTTTTAGTATACATTTACACAATAAAATATCTTATACGTAAATTTAAAATTTTTCTCTATTTTTAAATTATACATTTTCAAAAAATTACTATTCAAAATTTTATTTTACTAAAGTAATGATCGTCAAATCAGAGCTTAATTGATATAAAAATTGTAAATCAAAATATTAGTGATATTGAGCATCATTAATTTCTTGCAATGTATTATGAATTAATAAAGAGGAATTTATTAGAAATGTGCACTTTCACATGTTCATTTGCAAAAATATTTACTTTCACAAATTCTTGAAAAAATGTCCATTTTGAAATATTTTGGACCAAAATACCACTGTGAACAATTTATATTTCCACACAACAAGAAATAGACATTTTTGCAAAAATTTTATTAGCCAATAAAATTTTGACACATAACCTGCCATATTTATTTCAAATGTGCACATGTCAAATCACAATTAATGTTATTTTTTTCATTAACACATAAAAGTTCAGAATTACATTTCAAGTGTAGAGAAATGTTATGTTCGGAATGAAATGTCATTCTAAATATTTAAAATGTCGAGAATATTTAATATTTTGATTTGACATGTGTACTTTTAAAATATTAACGAGATTCAAATATCGAGAATGACATTTGAAATGTCGATAATATCATTTTAATGTAACTTCTTATGAAAGCTACTCGAAATTCGCAACAAATTGAAAAAATAAATAAATTGCTTCTTTTTTTATTAAGAGTATAATAGACAGTTTATTGCTAAATTTAAAAAGTGGATATTTTTCAATTGACGTCTATGAAATTAGACATTTTCGAAAATATCCCAATAATAAACTGATGGGAAGTATATAGTTAAAAAAGAAGGAATTTTTTTTTTATTTTAACATAACATTATTTTAATAAAAAATATGTTGTTAAAAATGAGGATCGTAAAAAAAAAAGATCATACTACACTTAGAGCCTGTTTGGGCCGATTTTTTCACCAAAAAAATTGATTTTTTGACCGTTATTTCACTATTTTAGCCGTCATATTTGACTTCTTCTTTCACAGGTAGACCCCACTTTTCTCCTAACGGTCAAAAAATCAATTCTCAAAATCACTCCCAAACAAACTCTTACTCACACTTTTGTAGAAAATTTTTTACTTACACTCAAAATAGGGGTGGGACCACACAACCACCATTTTTGAATTTATGTGGGGTTCTTATTTTTTGTAAGCGTGTTAAACCTATTTTGTCAAAGTTTGAGATTACATATATATTGATCCAAAAAAAAAAAAAAAGAGAGAGGTTGAAATAGGGGCAAATAGCTAGGTTGAAGACATGTTTGTGTGATCAAGTGAAATGAGCTGTAAAAAGTAAAACAATCTTATATGTGCAGAGTTGGATGTGATGTTAGGTCAGGAATGAAGAATAGAGAAAGAAATGGATTTGATCACTTGCACGTTAGGTTTTGAATAATACTAAGCACTGTTTGATTCCATTAATTTCAATTTTGTTATATTTTATTTTTCTCTTTTATTTTTAATTACACAATTTTTTATTAAATAATATTACACATAAATTAAAAATTCTTCCTTCTTTCTCAAATATTTATTTTTAAAAAAAATATTATTCTACACATTTTCATTTTCCTAAAATGGGGATCAAACGGGAGCTAAGTAGATACGTGGCGTAATAATATTTGATAGTCTGGGAAAGAAAGAAAAAAAAAAACTTTAGCCACACAAGTGCTGTGCTTTGTATCCTTGTTTCCAAAACCTGTTCAAGTAGCATTATTCTTAAGTTTAACCAATTTGACGAGGAAAAATTGTATTGAATGAAAAGATGAATATTTTTTAAAACTATCAAGTGACAAAATGTGACCAAAGAAATATATCAAATAAAAGGATTTTTCTATTCGTACATAGACCAGGGGTAAACACCGGGGTGTCACCCGGTGAACATCTTGCATGTCTCCAAATAGAACGTTAACAAGCCCAAGCCCTACTTTACACAAGGATGGGTCCCATTCTACATAGGGTAATGGCGCTACTAATTATGATTACTGATGTAGCAGAGAGTTTTGACAGTAGTGGTTAAACCTGGCCTGGCCTAGCCTAGCCTAGCCTAGCCTACCTTGCATAAAATACGCTTCATGGTTCGACCTTCAAGCATAGATTGACAAACATGTCGGTATACAATATGCGTAATTTCTGAGATAAAACCCCCAATCTCTTATAAGTTTGACAACTGTGCTACACATCCTGGTAAAAAATAGGCTGACATGTATCATTCCGTAATTGAACAATTTGAAAAATTAAAACAAAAAATATGTAAATTCTAAGTTTGATAGTTAAGCACTCAATGCCAAGCGGAGTATACTTTCTCTTTAATCACATATTTACATAATAAAGTATTATGTATGTAAATTTAAAAATTTTCTCTACTTTTTAATTATACATCTCCCAAAAATTCACCATTCAAAACATTGAAAATCACAAATAATGACCATCAAATAAGGGCTTACTTAATGAAAATGTTCTTTTTTCTTTTTTTTTTTTTTTAATATTAAATGACAACATGATATGCACGTTGATGTTTGTCTAAATTAGAAAATTGTTAAAAAAAATAAAAATAGCAAAGTTGAACCGTTGGAGTTCAGTTTTTATAATATGGATCAGAATATTTGTTTACTGCTTCATATTTTAATTGCAATGAAGGTCTTCAAATTTTGTACCTACAAAGTTTCAATTATTTCGTCGTACTTTTATATATAAACTTCAATTAATTAACACATGTTTCTCTAATAACAACTTTTGTACAAATATTAAGTTATTATTGGAAAATATTTTGTTGAACTTTTGTATTTGTTGTTTATCTTAATATTTTAAAATTTGAAAGATAAAATCTTTTTATGTCATTCTTAAGGAATTTTTTGATCTTCATCAAGAATAAGATGTACTAATTAAACTAAGGTCTAGATTAAAATGGGATGAAAAAAGTTGTGTGTACAAATATGATAGTGAGCAATAGTCAAGGACCTTCATTATAGTGCGAACATATTACTCTATATTCTTGGTACGGTTGGCATTTTTCTCGAAATCAGATTGAAACTAGATAGAACTGATTGGTTTGGCTTCAATTCCTCTACTAAATGGGTTGATTTTGGGAAAATGGAAAACCGATTGATTCTAGTCCGATTCTCAATTCTACCTTGGGAATTAATCATGAATTTGATTCTCCCAAATTTCTATATTTGTTAGTGAATTACACCAAATATTTGAAGATTAGAAATGCCAAAATATCATTTTTCAAGCACTTCTTCTTTTCTTTACAGCAAAACCTAACGTGTAATCAAAATTCAAGTTTAAATAATTTTATATTTTTGCCTAATGCTCCTCAATCCATGCCTAATAAATGATGTCATTTTTGCATAGTCAAAGAAATTACAGCAATACATTTGACTGGAAAATGGTTCCAATTCCCCTTAAAACAAACGTTGTGATGCCTTGGTGATAGTATTATTCGTATTGTGAATCACCTGCATTGACTTTGTATGAATCTGATGAAAAAACATTTCAGTGCCAAACGTGTGTTATTAGTAAAATAATAAGGTAGTAGTTGGTTTACATTTTCATTTTCAAAACGATTTTTAGTTTTTTTCGAAAACGGCATGTTTTTCGCATTTTGGGCGTTTTCAACATTTATAACTGAAAATGCTAAAAACGATAAAATGTCGTTTTACGTTTTCAGTTATAAATTTTAACTCATTTTCGAAAACGACAGACCAAACGAGTTTTCCGCGTTTTTGAAAACGAAAAACGAAAAATGGGTCGAAAACGGCAAACCAACCACGGCCTAATTTTCTGCACAATGAATAATGTGCGTTTCGTTTAGCCTCCATTAATTTCCATTCCATTTTTCTCTCTCCTATTTTTAACCGCACAATCTTCCATAAAATAATATTACATGTAAATTGAAAAATTTTCTTTCTTTTCCAACCAATCAATTTTCAAGAAAACATTATTCAACTCATTTTCATTTTCACAAAATGGGGACCAAACGGGAGCTCATTATGAACGGATTTTTTTATTCAAACTAATAAGCTTAAATCTAAAATACCAATTTGGTTTTGTAACTGTATGATTGCTCTGTAACGTGCAAGTCCAAGGATGGCCGAGCATTCGCTCGCTTTGCATTCCCTTTTTTGTGGCTCTTTTTGTATTTTTGTCAAAAATCATTGTCTTGTTTCTAGTAGGATTTTGAACTATCTATTCCAAGAATTAGATCAAATGTGAAGTAGAATTTGCAATTCTTAAGACTACGGAAGGTCTGTACTTGGCTGAGACCATAATGTGTTTATGGTTGGTGATGCAATAGCGTATGTTGACCTCGAAAATTGGATCTTCCATGTGGCCAACCAAGAGATACTCCACGTATTTCTCCCTGCGCATAATCAACGCACGGTCAAACGTACACGACCGGGACCAGTGGGGGTGGTGGCGGCCGTATACGCTCCAACGGTCAAGTCAGGTTCAGGTGGTCGGAACAGTACCCAGAGCTTGTGTAAAATAATAAGGGGGAGGAGAAAATATATACATGCTATGGAGTGCTATGTAATAAGAGTTTCTTTACCTTTGCCTTTTTGCCAACCCTTGGGTATTTATAGGTGAGACGAACCGTTGGATGTAGGACACGTGTATATATTTGACGATATGAGGCGTCTGCTCATCGACGTCAATCGGCCGCGTCTGTAGAGTGAGCGGGCAACTGCTTTTCCCGAGTTGAGTTGACATAAAGTTGATGCGTCATATCAACTAGTCTCATGTAGACGTCAAATCAATTAAACCTTAGGGGCAGAAAGGATCTTGGCAAAGATCTCCTTCTGAAATTGGCAGCGTATCTTTTGACAGAGGTCCTCGGAGTGCACTTCGCCTCGACATCATGGAGAGGGCGCTTCAGTCAGTCCGACAGAATTGTCTGTGGCTCGCAGTGTGATAGCAGGTTGTTGACATTGGAGATATCACTTCGAAACCACTTCGGGTGGGTGTCTAGCAGATCGGAGTGCCTTGTGGTGGATATTTCGAGGTGGTCCAGATAGGGGCGTAACAGTGGTCCCCCAAGTCCAGGTATGAATATTTATATCATGGGTGGGCTTGCCTTTCTGACTGGATGTGTATGCCTCAGTACGTGGATCGCGACTTGTGGTAGATTGTGGGTCGATCTTCTGATTTCGCCGAAGCGACGATCTTAGGAAGATGCTCTAAAGCTTCGCTATTGCGTAAGGAAAACACTTATTTATGTGGAACCGAAGTGCTGCAAGACTGGATGATGTGATCAACGCATCGACCGAGGTGATGACCTACAGTAGACTCGCGTCAAGTGTGTCTAAACTTCGTAAAGGTGAGTGAGGAGCTTATCTACCATCGATGCGCTGACCCACGGAGGACGACGCGTTGGGAGATGGCTAAAACTTTGTAAAGCTTAGGAGGGAACGCAGCGACTGAGGCGATAACCCACAGGGAACTCCGCGTCAGGTGCGTCTAAGCTTTGTAAAGTTGAGTGAGGAGTTCATCTGCCACCGATACGCTGACTCACAGGGGACGACGCATTGGGAGATGGCTAAAATTTTGTAAAGTTTAGGAGGGAACGCAGCGATCGAGGCGATAACCCACAGGGGACTCCGCGTCAGGTGCGTCTAAACTTTGTAAAGTTGAGTGAGGAGATAGACCTAAGGCGGGCATCTGACGTTAAATGATTTGACAGATGTTGCGTATTTCCAAGGTGACAGTTGGGTGCCATGCCCATTCCCCTAAAAGGCTGCTGCGGCTACTTATTATCGACGGCTGGTGGTGACCGAGGTGACGCGTTTTATGCGAGCGTGAGGGTCACAGCAAGATTTTAGGCGTAGATGAAATCTGGCATTTCATTTGAATGGCCTAGATTGATGATGTGACGGACGGCCTAGATTGATTGCATTTGAATTCAACGGTGGAGATCAGCTGAAACGTTCTATAAAAGGCGGACTTTGAGTGTCTTTGAAGCTTTTCACCTTTGTGTAAACAGAAAACTCATTTTACTCTCATACCATTCGTGATTTTCGGCGTTTTTCGAGCGTTTCTGACGAGAAATATCGATTTTCGGTGACCTTACATCATTTTCTGACCATTTTCGGCTAGGGAACCCTTTGAATTCGTAAGTTTTAGTATTTTTTAGGATATTTATTTTCTAAAAAATGGCGTCTCAGGGAAGTTCTGGTTCGAGGAGGGGGCTAGATTTAGTGAGGATGGACGAGCCCACTGTAGCAACCTCCTCTGAGATAGTCGAAGCAATTATTGGGGGGAGAACATATGGAGGAGGCCGGATAGCCCGGCTGATACTTTTATGCACTTGGGGGCGTCAGATTATCCCTCCAAACTAAAGGAGGCCGACCTAGAGAGACTTAGGATAGAATATAGGATTCCAGATAGCATAGATCTGATCCTCCTTGAGCCTGAAGAGAGGGCCGGCTACCCTAGACCGGGGTGCGTGGCCATAAGTAAGGCGATTCTTAGGGCTGGCCTTAGGTTTCCAATCCACCATTTCTTTAGGATGGTACTTAGGTCCTATGGGTTAGCCCCAACCCAACTCAACCTGAACTCCTGGAGCCAAATGGTGGGCTCCTGGATATTGTGGAAAGAGGCGTCACTTGGGGTTGAGATGCCCTTCTCCATTTTTAAGACCCTTTATATCCCTAAAGTGACAGCTGGGAGGATAAGACCCGAGGCTGGTATTACCTTACTTCATGGGGTTCCCATACTCCATTTGTGCTCGATCTGTCGAGCTCCATCAAAGAGTGGAAGGGCTCGTGGTGTTGGGCTGTAGGACGAGGGGACATGATGGAGGGGGACCCCCTGGCGCCTCTTACAATCCCCACGAAGTACTTGACACTTAGTGAGTATCACAGTTGCGTTTCCTTCTATTTCTCTTAGGTTCGGATCGTAACTAACATTTGTATTTCTTTTGAAGGTACTATTTCTCGGTGTGAACTGTCTTCTGAGGACTTCAAAACCATTTGCATCATTTATCAGCTGCCTCAGAA
The DNA here is from genome assembly GCF_002742605.1 of Olea europaea var. sylvestris. Classification (NCBI taxonomy): domain Eukaryota; kingdom Viridiplantae; phylum Streptophyta; class Magnoliopsida; order Lamiales; family Oleaceae; genus Olea; species Olea europaea. The sequence goes on along the minus strand of NC_036247.1, from coordinate 16,687,465 downwards.
GACGAGGTCATACCACCGGCTGATCAGAAAAAATCTACAATTCGTTACACACGACCTGATGGCATCTCAAGGTAATTGTTCCGAAGCCTTCACCCTTTCATATTTCTGAAGTCTTTACACTTGTACTGATTCATTGTTTGTTCTTTACAGATAACTTCAACAAGAAGATGCCCGTGCACCCCGACTTTAAGACCATCCAAAGGATGATGGCAGAGGCGCGGGCGCTGAAGACCTCCTCCTCCACCTACAAGAAGCAAATGGAGGACCTGGTACACCAGTAAAAGGCTCTAGCCTCCAACGAAGGAGGAGGTGGCAGAGGACCCCACGGTGGATCTACAGCGAAAGGGCAAGAAGAGTGCCGTCCCTTCCAAATGCCCAATTGTGGCGAGGCCAGCCCCTATTCTGAAGCAGACTACAATTCCAATTGGGGTGGCCATTCCGGAGAAGAGGCTTGCACCAGCAGAGGTTGCTACTGCCCCGGCCACTTCGCCACTTTTTGCGGTTCCTATTGCCTAAGTGTCGGGGCAGTATAGGAGGAAAAGGGCTCGTCCCTCTAAGGAGGTCGACTTCTTGGGCACCAATCTGGAGGAGCCGATTAAAGAAGTGTTGGAGGCTCTTCCTCTGGAAACGGTTGCAGTGGCGGTGGTCCACAACAAATACTGGACTGAAGAGTGGAGGGACCACACCGCTTCCTACACGGTCGAAAACCTGGTGGCAGCCAACAGTGCCTGCGTGGCCCGGGCACTCAGCACCAATATCCAACTGGAGGGCTTGGTGAATGATTTAAATGCTAAGAGGGAGGATCTCGCCAAGCGCCTCGAGGAGGTGATGCATTATGGGGATGTTGTGAGGGAGGCCCAGGCCAAGGCCACTGAGGAGAAGAAGAGTAGGAAAGAGGCAGCTATCTGCCGCAAAAGCTAAAGTGGAGCGACTGAAGAAGGAGCTATATGAGGTGGAGTACTAGGTGGCTGCCATGACTCGACAAGTGGATCATGTCAATGAGCACCACTGGCTCACCACGGAGGCTTTGGAGGCCTCGAACAAAGAAAATGCGGAGCTGAGGCAAAAGGCAGAGGCTCAATCTGAGGAGATCGCCTCCTTGAATGAGGAGTTGAAGTCGATAGGGGAGGTGACGATTCAAAATTTTATTGACAACTTTGAATAACACCCCTTGTACGACGACTTCGCCAACTTTTGGGCCTCCTAGAGTGCCCAAGGCTTGCTGTGTCGGCTGAAAGAGGTCCACCCTACTCTGGACATCTCCACTTTGGAGGGGGAGTTCGGGGGACCAATTGGAGGTCGGTTTGACAGACTTGCTGAAGAAGTTCTAGAGGCCCCGGAGGCAGTCGAGGCAGAAGCGGCCCGAGAAGACCCTCCGGTAGAATAGGGCCAACTTTTGTAATGGCTTCGACTTTTTTGTATTTCGAATTGATGTAAATGAAATGAATTATTTTGTTTAAGTATTGGTGCTTCTACTATTTTATTATGTTGATCTGTTTACCCTTGTATGAACATTCAAGACTAAGCGCCCTTTAATAATAATCAGTTAATAACAAAAGATCGGATCACTTAAGTTAATATGAAGTTGACCACTTAAGTAAACATGAAGTGCCTCGAGGCGTTAATCAGTTAACAATTTGGAATCGGATCACTTAAGTAAACATATTGAAGGACTGAGGAAACAATTTACTAACCGATGTGACACAATCAGAACACCCATTCATTAGACAATATTGAGATCGGATCGGAACAAAGGCTCATCATTGATAGTACTTCCTCAAGTGTTCAATGTTCCATTGATGAGGTAGTGCCTTTGCTGCCATGTCTTCAATTTCGAAGGTGCCAAGTCGGGACTCTCTGCGAATGCAGTAAGAGCCTTCCCAATTCTGTCCAAACACTTCGGATCCTGTTGGTTTTGAAGATTGGAAGACCCTTCTTAGGACGAGGTCCCCTAATCGAAGAGTTCTGTTTCTGACCTTGGAGTTGTAATAACGGGTCATCTTTCAATGATATTTTGCCAAGTTCACTTGGGAAGTGTCCCTTCTTTCTTCAAGGAAGTGGAGTTCGCTTATTCGAGCCTCCTCGTTACTGATCTCATTGAAGTGTATCCGACGGGGTGATGGGACCCCGACCTCAACCGGGCTAATGGCTTCGGCTCCGTAGGTCATCGAGAATGGTGTTTCCCCTGTTGCAGTTCAACTAGATATTTTGATAGCCCATAGGACGTGGGGGAGTTCGTCCATCCAAGACCCCTTTGAGGTGTCAAGCTTCCTTTTCAGGGTGTGCTTGATAGTCTTGTTCACTGCCTTAACCTGTCTGTTTGCTTGCGGGTGATGAGGCGTTGAAAAGTCCTTCTTTATGTCTAGCTCGTCGCATAATTCTCGCATCTTCCTATTGTCGAACTGCCTTCCATTGTCAGACACTAAGGAGTGGGGAATGTCAAACTTACAAATGATGTTCTTCCAGACGAATTTAGTAGTGTTCGCCTCGGTGATCTTGGCAAGAGGTTCGGCCTTGACCCACTTAGTGAAGTAGTCAATAGCAACAATGGTGAAAATTGCGCTTCCTCTTCCTTTGGGGAGGGGACCAATGAAGTCAATACCCCACTTGGCAAATGGCTAAGGGCTGGTTATTGCAGAAAGGTTCTGAGAAGGCTGCCTTTGAATATTTGAGAAGCGCTGGCACTTGTCACAATTCTGGACAAACTGGCAAGTGTCCCTTTTCAGGGTCGGCCAGAAGTAGCCTTGATGGAGAACCTTGTGTGCCAGAGCCGTTCCTCCGGAGTGATTTCCGCAGATTTCCTCATGGATCTCCCTAAGTATGTATGTGGCTTCTTCACCTCCCACGCATCAGAGAAGTGGCGAGGCGAAGCCTCTCTTGTAAAGAGTATTTTCTTGTAGGACGAAGTGTGCAGCCCTTCTTCTTGACTTCCGCGCCTCGCTTTTAGAGGCAGGCAGGGATTGATCTTTCAGATAGGCGATAATAGGCTGCATCCATAATGGGGTGCCTTCTATCCATAGTGGCTCTTCACCTCCAGAAGTGAAGGGCTTTGATAAGTGCTCAATAGGGACAACCTTTAGTAGCTTTGAATCCCTGCTGCTGGCCAGTTTTGAAAGGACGTCAGCATGTGTATTTTCTATATGGGGGACTTGAGTCAATTCGAACATTTCAAAATGAGAAACTAGGTCCAGAACCAACTTCAAGTATACAACCATGCTACTGTCCTTGGCCGCGAAGTTCCCATTGACCTGATTCACTATAAGTTGAGAATCGCTGCTTGCCAGGAGCTTTCTGACCTGTATCTCTTTAGCAAGTCTAAGACCTGCCAGAAGGGCCTCATATTCAGCGACGTTGTTTGAGGCTTTGAAATCGAACCTTACTGCGCAGTTTAGCTTGTGGCCTTCCGGGCTTTTCAAGACAATCCCTGCCCCGGAGCCAGTCTCTCTTGAAGACCCATCAACGAAAAGTTTCCATATGGGGGGTTCGGCTGGTTCCATTGTCGCCTCTATTTCTGGGGCTTTAGCAAACTCAACCATAAAATCTGTAAGGGACTGGCCCTTGATGGCGTGTCGAGATCAGAACAATAGATCGAACTCACTGAGCTCGATCGTCCACTTTAGCAGGCGTCCTGATGCGTCTATTTTCTGCATCACCTACTTCAAGGGGAAGTTGGTGAGAACTTCGATTGAGTAGGCCTGGAAGTATGGCCTTAGTTTTCTTAAGGCTATGATCAGGGCGAGTGACAGCTTCTCCATGTCTGAGTAGCGTGTTTCAGCTAGGAGAAGTGCTTTGCTGACGTAATACAGTGGCAGCTAGTGTTCACTTTCTTCTCTGACCAGGACAGCGCTGACTGCCACGTCCTGAATCTCTAAGTATAGTAGTAGTGACTCATCTAGTTAAGGCTTCGACAGGAGGGGTGTCTCTCCAAGGTGCTTTTTCAGCGCTTGGAAGGCTTCCTCACATTCAGAAGTCCATTGAAACTTCTTTCTTTGCTTAAGCACATTGAAGAAAGGCAAACTTTTATCTGTGGCTCTGGAGATGAAGCGACTGAGTGTGGCTATTCGACCGTTGAGGCTTTGGACCTCCTTCGGTTTCTGAGGTGACCTCATCTCTAGCAAGGCCTTTATTTTCAACGGATTTGGTTCAATTCCCCTTTGATTGACAATATATCCCAAGAACTGGCCCAAAACAACTCCAAAGGTGCATTTGAGGGGATTCAACTTCATCTTATATTTTCTTAAGTATCTGAAAAGTTTGGTCGAGGTGACTTACGTGTTCGGCTGCCTGGAGGCTTTTGACTAACATGTCGTCCACATAGACCTCTATGATTTTGTCAATGAGTTTGGCAAACATCATGTTCACCAGCCTCTGATATGTAGTTCCGGCGTTCTTCAATCCGAAGGACATGATTTTGTAGCAGTACAGGCCTTTGTCCGTAACGAACAACGTAGCTTTCTCATCAGATCGGAATATGGGTATTCGGTTGTACCCTAAGTATGCATCCATGAAGCTTAGCAGTTCGTGTCCAGTAGTGGAGTCCACAAGTTGGTCTATCCTTGGAAGTGGGAAGTTGTCTTTAGGGCTCGCCTTGTTCAAGTTTGTGAAGTCTACACACACCCTCCACTTTTCGCTGGGCTTTTTCACCAGGATCGGGTTGGATATCCACTTTTGGTAGATGGCTTCCCTTATGAAACCACTGCGGCTAAGTTTGTTTACTTCGTCTTTCAGTGCCTCGTACCTCTTTGAATTGAGGGCACGTCTCTTCTGTCGATGGGGGGCACAAAAGGGGTTGATGTTAAGATGGTGGCAACTGATCCTTGGATCTATTCCCACCATATCTTCATGCTTCCAAGGGAGTACATCCAAGTTCCTTTTCAGGAAGCTTATCATCTCTTCTCTTGCTTCGGGGGACAGTGCCTTCCATATACGTAAGACCTGACTGGGGTCTTCTAGGTTGGCGGAGAAAGTTTCCAGTTCTTCCATTAGGGTTGCTTTTGGTTCAGAGTCAATTATTCGGGGATCTAACTTATCAAGAGGGATCTAACTTGTTCAGGGATCTCTTCCATGTTGATGTCTTCCTCTTGCTCAGACGTATGCCCTTGTTCAGGGGCGTCGAGTATTTCTACATCTGTATTGGTTTCAGTGGGAACGTCCGTTAGGATTACATTAACAGTTCGGGGCTCCAACTTTCGCAGCGAGTTGAAGTGGCATGCCCTGGAGCCCATCTGATCACCTCGGACCATTGCAATCCCATGTTCAGTTGGAAATTTCATACACAAGTAGTGGATGGATGTGACGGCCCAAAGATCTTTCAAAGCGGATCTTCCTAAGACTCCGTGATAGGTCGATTTGTGGTCTACCACTAAGAATTCCATGAAGTGTTGTGCCACTAGGGGTGCTGACCCCATCTCGACGGGCAGAGTGATCCGCCCTAGTGGGATCACGCTGTCCCCAGTAAATTCGAATAATGGGTCGATCATAGGGATCAACCCATGTTCAATCTTCATTTTATCAAAGGTGGAGCTGAACAATATGTTCACCGAACTGCCATTGTCGACGAGCATGCATTTGGGCCCATTTCTGGCTACTACGGCTCTCACAACCAGTGCATCACAATGGGAATGGTGAACTCCTTGCGCATCTTCCTGGGATAAGGTAATTGGGGCCATCCTGTTGGTCTCTTGGGACTCATTGCCAATGTAAGTGATCATTGGCGGGTTCTTTGCTTCTCTTGTTTAATTCCTTTGGGCATTCCTGGTGTTGCCACCGATGTGGGGTCCCCCAATGATGTTATCGATTTCCCTGATGACCTGGCTCCCAAAAAATGGAGCCTGGTTTCTTTGTCTAGATTGACCTTGGTCCCTTGATTCTCTTCTCCGAGGTAATTGCTCTCTGTGCCCTCTCTCTTCCCTGCTCGGGGAGGTGGATCTACGAGGATATTCGTTCCTACCGAAAGGGTGTAGGTTGCTTCGATCAGGGCGTTGATTGGCGTTTCAGCACTCACTAGTGTCATGCCCATAGAGTTGATGGAACATGCAAAACCTTGCCCCTTCTAAGGGCCTGTTTGACCTTTTTTTTTTTTTTTCTTCTTCTTCTTCTTACTATCAGCTCTTCTGGATGGTCCCGCTTCGACAGGAGCATTCTCATATGCCAACACCGACACTGCATTCAATGTGGCGAAAGCCAGCGCCTGTCCGGAGGTGGCAGCTATTGTATGACCTGCTTAGGTCCATTGTTGAGTAACAAGGTGTGCTGCGGGTTCTCGACCTACCTGCCTCTGAGGCGGAGGGAGTCCCTGTGCGGCACGGTTGCGATGTCAATCATTTCTTCACTCACGATTTCAACTCTCATCATTTCCACGAGTTCGTCATAGGTGGAAGGATTCTTGCTGCACACGTCCCTCCAAAACAGAGTGTTCATGTTGCGGCTGCCTTTCAGGGTTGAAAGGGCTTCTCTGTCAGTGACTTGTTCGCAGTATGTGATTTCGTTCATAAATCTAGCGAGATAGCTTTTCAGCATTTCTCTAAGGGCCTGCCTCATGTCTTGCAGGCGTTGCACTGGGGCCTCTCATTCTCTTCGTGAGAGGTACTGATTCAAGAATGCATTCTTCAAATCTGGCCAACTTTTAATGCTTAGGGGGGAAGCCTGCTGTACCACACTTTGACGGATCCGCCTAGTGTTAAATGGAAGGCTCTGCATTTCAAAGCAGGCGAGGCCCTCCTGAGACTCATTTGTATCATATACTTCGTGAGGTGCTTCTTCGGGTCCCCCTTTCCTTCATACTTGGGGATCTTAGGGGGCATAAAATTTGCTAGCATTAGGAAGCTTTGGATCTCCCTTGAGAAAGGGAGTTATCATCGTCATCGTCAATCTCATAAGACCGATAGGGCCCATCTGACCCTTCATCATCTTGAATGTTCTGGAGAGGTAGAGGTGCTTCTCCTCGACTCCCCCAATCTACTAGGTTCCTCATGTCCCTCCTATTTCTAGGAGGAAGAGGATCCTTTTCTTATTCCTGATCTGGCCGAACTAATCCTCTCACTGGGCGGACCCTATTGCTAGGACCCTCCCCTATCCGACCGAAGACGCTTACCGACCTTTGCTCCTCATATCCTTGAGGGAAATTGTCCCCCGAGTGTGGTTCTGATGGCTTATTCCCTTGCACATAAGATGTGGCTTCGGCGTCCATCTCTCTTTCGAGGGGGCGTTCTGTGTGCCGGCTCATATGGCCTCAGGAGCGAGATATAGAGGCTTCCTGCGCCGGATAAGATCCTTGGGCATTTGATAGCCCTGATGACCCTGGGCTTGCATGAGAAGTTCATGCATCGCCATATTCTAAGCTGCGATGTCCCTCATGCCCGCCGCTATTTGAGCCATACCTTCAGTGAGCATGGCTGTTCTTGTGCCTCGGTGACGCCGGTGATGGGGTCTTTGGTGAGTGACATTGTTATGGAGCACCTCTTCTTCAGAGGCCTCTCTCATGGGGTTGTCGTCTTCATGGCTATATCATCCTATCTCATTTTTCAAGGGTGGTGAGAACTTGGATTATAACTCGACTTTGTTCTTTTTCAAGAACGTGCATTTTCAGGGCTAGTCGCTAGTTTTCCAGTGATTTCTCTGTTGGAGAATGCAGAACTTTCAATGGGAAGTGTTTCCTACAAAAGGCACCAATCTGTTGACCTCGAAAATTGGATCTTCCACGTGGCCAATCGAGAGCTACTCCACGTATTCCTCTCTGCGCACAATCAACGCACGGTCAGACGCACACGGTCGGGACCAGCGGGGGTGGTGGCAGCCGTATACGCTCCGACGGTCAAGTCAGATTCAGGTGGTTGGAACAGTACACAGAGGTTGTGCAAAATAATAAGGGGGAGGAGAAAGTATATATTTGCTATGGAGTACTATGTAGTAAGAGTTTCATTACCTTTGTCTCTTGCCAACCCTTGGGTATTTATAGGTGAGACGAACCGTTGGATGTGAGACACGTGTATATATCTGACAGTATGAGGCGTCAATCAGCCGCGTCTGTAGAGTGGGCGGGTAACTGCTTTTTCCGAGTTGAGTTGACATAAAGTTGATATATCACATCAACTAGCCTCATGGAGACGTCAAATCAATTTAAACTTTAGGGGCAGAAAGAATCTTGACAAAGATCTCCTTTTGAAATTGACGGCGTATCTTTTGACAGAGGTTCCCGGAGTGCACTTCGCCTCGACATCATGAGGAGGGCGCTTCGGTCAGTTCGACAGAATTGTTTGTGGCTCGTAGTGTGATAGAAGATTGTTGACATTGGAGAGATTACTTCGGAACCACTTTGGGTGGGTGTCTAGCAGATCGGAGTGCCTTGTGGTGGATATTTCGAGGTGGTCCAGATAGGTGCGTAACAGCGTACTAATTATTTTCAATCTGATAATTAGTTTCATACTTTATTTTTATAATTTTTAAATATAAAGAATAGGATCAGACCAAATCGAAGCTGGATTTGGTACTATAGTTAAATACAGAACCAATAATTTCATTTCTATGATTCTCATCGGTATTTGGTTCGATCCCATTCTCTTCAGAACAGAATCGAATCGGACCATGCCTACTCCTAATCTTTGGACAATTGTATCATTATAGATATTTGTAATTTTTTAAATTTCATTTTTTTCTCAAATTCATTTTACTGCACATTTCATAAAAATTCGTAACTTTTATCAACTTTTTAACCATAAATTTTATCGATTTTTTATTAAAATCTACTAAAGTTTCGAATTTTAACTAATCCAAACATAGCTACTAAAATCTCTCTTTCGTTTCTTCCAATAGGAAAGTTTCTTACGGTTATCAAGGGTATCGGGTCGAAGCTTCAGATTAGCCAAACGGGCCCAACCCAATAAACGGGTGAATTTTGAAGTCCAAGGATAATGATGCACACTCCAAATTCGAAAGCCCGTACCCGGAAATGTTTCGGCCATCGATCAGTAGCACAATTCAAAGTGGAAATCCATTTATCAGATGGATTGGATCATAAATTTCAAGGAGTTGGTGCTACGGAAAACTTACTGAAAATGACTTTTTGGGATGCTTTGAAAAATCATTATAAACATGAATTAAAACATAAATAAGATAATTTCACCACTTATAACAATAATAAATATGGTGGAAATAGCATAATGAAAAAAAAGGGGTAAAATCCGAAATCTCGCAAGCCCCAAAATTAAGCAAAATCGAAATCATAAGAAGAAGTATTGCACAAATCAAGTCCAAACAAAACCGAATTTTACTTCAACTACATTATATTCAAAGTTTTATTCTCCAAATATGTAAATAATTCAACTCAAATCTATATGTATGTATATTTTTTACTTTTAATTCCATTAGTTCATAGTTTGTTTGATTATTGAGTAACATAATTCATATGAAAAGGGACCTTATTGCATGTGTATCAAGTTTTACATAATATGTTTCATAATGTCACATGTCATTCGATGATTTGCAAGTTTAAAATATAGTCAAGTTTTTCATCTAATTTTTTTCCCTCCACATCATTTTATATAATCCTTATGTACTTTTTATGTACAGTAACATAATTCATATGAAAATTAAAATTTCTGATCAATTCAAGCGATACATACAACGGCAAAATGTTTTTCAAAATGTACAAATATGACAACGAGACAAGCAACATTTGGCTTTTGCATGTGAATTAATATGGTTGAATTAAAAAATGTCACACTATTTATTTTTTATTTTTTATTTTTTGTGGGATAATGAACCTAATTCCCCCTGTGCCATTTGGATATGGTCTTAGGGTATTTCTCAATGATTTCTGACTAATGGGTTTATTGGGCTAAAACCTATAAACTGAGGTCTGCTATACTATAGGCCCAACAGACCAGCGAACGAATGGAGACAAAACGGGTTACCTTGCAAGGAGGTTAGTGTTTATTGACAGGTTCCCATTCAGGGGTTTTAATCAGCTTTTCGTCCAGATCGGTCAAAATCAATTGCTTCTCAAGTTTTTGAATTTTTCTGTCGAATTCGACCATTGAAAAGGAAGGGACATCACCTTTGGAAAAAAAATTAAAAATTTATTATTATAGAAAATAAATAAAAGCGTTATTTATTTTATTTTTAGTTAATTCTCCCATCGATAGTTTTCATGGGATGATGACACATCATGGTCATGCTTTGCTGTCTAATCTTTGCCAGATGGTTGTGGAATAATGACTCAATTCCTCAACTATTTGCCTATTAAGACAAAAAGAAAAATTATACAAAAGACACCAAACTAAAGAAAATGTTTGGAGAGTGTCCCCTTCATTGAAACCTTATGTTGAATATGATATTGACTTTTTCGAGGTTGAATGCTGCACTTCAAATATTATAAGCTAGCTTTATTGTTATTTCTAGTTCTTTAATGTAATTTCTTTTAGGATGCTTGTTCTCAAATTATTTTAAATTTTTTTTGCAAGAATATAAAGTTAATCACTTGTTTGTGCCGAATTCACGAAAATTAAGTTTATAAACCACAAATCTCTCGATTCTTGACTGATTCTATTGACATCAAAAGAAAATGTTTTCCTTGTTTTTGAGGAAAACAAAATCTTATTTTCCTCGAAGAAAATATTTTTCTCCAAAAAAAGAAAAATTTAACATATTTTCAAAGGTTTGAAAATATATTTTGTGACAAAAATGACAATCAAACACTAAAGAAGCTGGAATTCGAATAAAAAAAATTTCATTTTTCATAGAAAATTTCCCATTCAAGCGCACCCTTATAGAAATTGACAACTTTCCCACTACACATAACTCTTCCAGTTGAATTAGGCATTGATTTTATGGGTGGGCGTGGGTTGTATTCGGTCGATTTTTTGCCCAACCCAAACCCAACCCAATATGATCGATTTGATTAAAAATTAACCCAACCCACCAAGTTTCGATCGATTTGGGTTGGGTTGGTCGGTTTTTATTATCAAACAAGATCTATTTAACTATGTTGGTCGAATTTTACTTTACCAAACAAGAACTGATGTCTTTTTTTCAAGTGTTGCTTTACTAAACAAGAACTAACTACTTCGATATTCAAAATATCATGTACTACAAACAAGAAAACCAGACATCGATCCCTTTTACTCGTTGTTCAGTGTAAACGTCACTATTAATGTTAAAATCCAACCCACAAAATATCATTAATTGAATAAGTTAGTAAAAATGATATAACGATGATTTCATTCAACTTTTTTGTACTGTGGAGGTAATCCATTGATTTGTGGCACTTATGTGCGAATTCTATTCATTAAAATTGGTGCCTCTATAGTATAATATGGTAGCATAATGGGAACTAAAAGTCTAAAAGGCACTACAATTACCGTAGATGGATTGACTTATGTATTGGGTTAGGCGACGTGACAAATTATCGCAATATGAAGTAATTTGAGGTTCTTAGGACATGCTTGTCTGCCTTAGAAGAAGCTGAATGTTGGACAATGTTTGTACATTTGTCCAACATATGGCCGCAACTCATTTAATTTTGTAGGGCTACCACTTCGAAAATTATGGAGTATGGATATGCTGCCAATTCAAGTCATTAAAGCTTTCCATTCACATCCATACGTGTATGAATACCTATCGGTGTCACAACTAGCACTGAACGTGTGCGAGTGGTAAAACTGTACAGTGTCACATAATTACAGGGCATCTACTCCTACTATTTATTTATGAGTTTTTTAAAAAAATTACATTGGATCAGTTTCATGTATAAGCTTTCTTAAATAGGGCATTTACTTCTACTTTTTATTAAAGTGTTTTCTTAAGAAATCACATTGGATCAATTTTATGTAAAAGCTCTTCTAATTATTAAAAAAAAAAAAAAAAGGCACCTTCAAAAAATTACCTTCTTAGTTAGAATTAGCTCTTGACTTTTTAAAAGTTCTATCAAGCTAGCCTTTAATATTATTCGTTAGTAAGTTTTGAAGCATAAAATAGTGTTTTTTTTTTTTTTACTGGTAATTTAAATTCAACGAATTAATATGGAACTATTTTTATTTTCTTCCTTTCTATGTGCGTTTATTAACAAAATGAAAGATTGACAATCTTTCAAAATTTGTATGCAACATTCACATTATCACTATTAGACCTACACATACTTTATACATTCAGACCGTGATTGACCCCTATTATTTTCCCATTAAAATGAAAAATATGATCGTTATCCATCACATCAACAAACTGTATTTGACTTTTTATCTCTTGTGTGGGGTCTATAACGGCTATGTTTTTCATTCTCATTTTTACAATAATGTGGCTTAAACGGGGGCTTAGTGTTGAAGATATTTCTTCGCATTATGATTTCTTCACTGGTAAATCGTAGGTTATGCCTCCAAGGGTATAGGGTGGAAGACTGTTTGTACACTTGCACTTATTCAAGAGCCAAATCCATATTTCAGGATTCGAACCCTTGACGCGGCAACCTCAAGTAAAGTTGGATTTCTTCACCCTCCCCTTTTACCACTTGGAGATGTGCCCTGGGGGCTATTACTCAGCACGACTCGATTCGATTTAGGGTGTGTTTGAGCACATTTATTTTTAAAAAAATGTATTATGAAATAGTAAATTGATGGAGTATATGTGCTTAAAAAAGAAGATTTTTTTTGATTTGTGTATAATATTATTTTAATGAAAAATGTGTAGTTGAAAATAAGTACTGTAACAAAAATAATACGGTAGAATGTGAAGTAATGAATGACAAACAGGGGCTTAATAGCACTTGATGGTGTATATTTTGTTCACTATTAAATGCTATACGTGGGTGAGTAGGTATTATTTTCTTTTGTGGACATGCACACCATCAAAAAAAGAAAAAAGAAAAAAAAAAAACGATTAATAAGAGAGTATAAAAGAGGGTGAAAATTGAACACGACGAGAGGTTTTCTGGTAGTGTATCTCCCTTCCTTCAATTGCAACGGATGATCTTTATTCAATTCAAAGTTTTAGTCTCGAAATATAAAGATATTTTTTACTGTACGTACATCATATGATCTTTATAAATTAAAAAGTTCTTAGAGATGCTCGATATCTAAATTTAGAATTTACTTTTACTGCATCTATGGACTATGAATATATGATACAAAATATAATCTTGATGTAAATTTTAGCAATATTATTTGAAATTTGTTGGCCAAACAAGATAAAGATAAAATATCATTGAAAATTAATTAGCAAATGACTCACCATTCTTGAAGTATAAACTTGGAATAAAATATAGGTTCAAAACACTAACCGTAAATTCTTGAAACAATGCACAATTGCTTTAGGGCAAGTAACATAATGGCTCAAAAAGCAACTAACAATGTGCACACAATTGTTGGCAACTTGTCTGTATAACAATATTGTTGACTTAAGTAATGTAGTGCCGAATTGACAACGATCATATCATTGTAGGGATTTAGTAACCAAACCCAACATGGACGCGTTAACAATAAGTTATTCAATCCTTTCAAATTTCATCAAAAAGAATCGAGATGCATTTGAAAGAGTATGAATTAGGATTAGTCTATTATTAAAAAATGTGGGCCAAAATAAGAGATTTGGAATTCGATTTGAAGACTATTTGTCTATTTCATATATATTGGTCCCATTAATAAAGGGATAATAAAATTTTATTTATTTATTATTATTATTTTTTTGTATAAAATAAAATTGAGTTTATGTGATGCACAAAAAGGAAGGGAGAACACTAGGGTTTTATTTCATGGTGAATTATAGGGACACTAGTCTCTCTAGCATCTCCATCTTGTATTTTTATTTTTGTTTTTGTTTTTGTTTTCATTTTTAATTCTTTATCGTACAATGTTATTTTAATAGTTATAAGATAATATTGACATTAAAATTAAACATGTAAATAATATTTTCAAAACTAAATTCATTCAAAATCTTGAAATAACATTTTGTAGTTGATATTCTTTCCTTTAATTATCTAATTTTTTTGGTGTAACATAAATAATCAAAAATAGATAAAATTGCTGTCCTTGCACAATAGTGAGATGTTCTAGAAATCTGTTTTCTTAAAAAAAATAAAAATGTGGTTTGCTAGCTTATCTAATATGACTTGATTGGAATATGAATTATTGTGCATGTTACTAGAGAAGACTAATGAAGAAGAATTTTTCCCTTGTACAGCTCAGTGTAATTCCTTTCACATGAGGTGAGGGGTTCATGCCCAATTAATGCGCAGGTCTCATATGTGAGGGGGCAGTACACCAATCTGTAAATGAAGAAAGAGAAATGATTTTATCCATCAGAATGATGTTATTTATCAGTCGTGTTGATGACGAGTCTCGACCATGTCATTAGTTCATGTCAAAACGTCCTAATACCACCTCTACTATACTGAACTCATCAAGATTTCGAGAAGTCACATAATATGTGAATTTTATTTGTCCATAATGTATTTTGTTTAGTCTCACTCGGTCCTTGTACATCTTACCTACATAATTTCACTTCTCAAATCATATGATGCTTCTTCCTCGACACCCTTGATCTTGACCCACGAAACATTCAACTCCAACAATTAAAAATTATTGTTTATAACCCCAAGAAAATCCACAAGTCGCATTAATATAACGAATTCAAAACGGTCCAAACAACACATTGTTCAATGCTAAAGTTTTTGCAGAACCAATGCTTAATTCCAATATAGAAATGAAACCTCTTTTTACAGCTCAAAATTCATTAAATATGGCTGCAGTTGCTGCTCATTCCACCCAGTGACGGCTCAAACACTGTCAATTTATACTACTTTAATGTACGGAAACTTAACGATTTGGTGTAATTTCAGTGTCCCAAAATCTACACACAAATCCCAAGTAAATGCATACCTATATAGTAATAATCCAGACACTCTCTTCATATCAAATCAAATCTTTCGTACCATTTAATTAATTTGTATACTTTTTTGCTTTTTAGGCATGCACGCATACCTTATATACAAGGGTCAAACTTTTTGCTACGGTTGACTTTATTACTCAGCACGACTCACAAAAAAAAAAAAAAAAAAAAAAAAGTTGAACCCCTAATTTAAGGGTCCCCACGGCGCCTATTCTGGAGTATCGTGAGGGAGGTAAATCGTAGGTTATGCCTCCAAGGGTATAGGGTGGAAGACTGTTTGTACACTTGCACTTATTCAAGAGCCAAATCCATATTTCAGGATTCGAACCCTTGACGCGGCAACCTCAAGTAAAGTTGGATTTCTTCACCCTCCCCTTTTACCACTTGGAGATGTGCCCTGGGGGCTATTACTCAGCACGACTCGATTCGATTTAGGGTGTGTTTGAGCACATTTATTTTTAAAAAAATGTATTTTGAAATAGTAAATTGATGGAGCATATGTGCTTAAAAAAGAAGATTTTTTTTTATTTGTATATAATATTATTTTAATGAAAAATGTGTAGTTGAAAATAAGTACTGTAACAAAAATAATACGGTAGAATGTGAAGTAATGAATGACAAACAGGGGCTTAATAGCACTTGATGGTGTATATTTTGTTCACTATTAAATGCTATACGTGGGTGAGTAGGTATTATTTTCTTTTGTGGACATGCACACCATCAAAAAAAGAAAAAAGAAAAAAAAAAAACGATTAATAAGAGAGTATAAAAGAGGGTGAAAATTGAACACGACGAGAGGTTTTCTGGTAGTGTATCTCCCTTCCTTCAATTGCAACGGATGATCTTTATTCAATTCAAAGTTTTAGTCTCGAAATATAAAGATATTTTTTACTGTACGTACATCATATGATCTTTATAAATTAAAAAGTTCTTAGAGATGCTCGATATCTAAATTTAGAATTTACTTTTACTGCATCTATGGACTATGAATATATGATACAAAATATAATCTTGATGTAAATTTTAGCAATATTATTTGAAATTTGTTGGCCAAACAAGATAAAGATAAAATATCATTGAAAATTAATTAGCAAATGACTCACCATTCTTGAAGTATAAACTTGGAATAAAATATAGGTTCAAAACACTAACCGTAAATTCTTGAAACAATGCACAATTGCTTTAGGACAAGTAACATAATGGCTCAAAAAGCAACTAACAATGTGCACACAATTGTTGGCAACTTGTCTGTATAACAATATTGTTGACTTAAGTAATGTAGTGCATGTCACGTTTCAAGACTAATTGTTACATATACATAATATGTGAGAATTTCTAGGTTTTGCAGCATAATGTTGACTCGAGGATTTTGTCACTTGTACATTGCATTTTATCATCTTGTTGACAGAAAAATATATTGACAAAAAATTATTGAGTGAAAAGACTTTTTTTTTTTTTTAATCTATCAAATGTGACATTCTGTCAAAAAACACCAAACATGATTTTTTACTCAATATGTGTAACTCTTGACTCTTGAGGCTTCATTATGAAATAATAATTTACTATTAAACACACAAATGAAGAATATCTTGATTATTCACAAGGTGAAGAGTGTATGATTTTTCTTTTTAAATTTTTTTTTTGTCGCGAGTTTAAAGAAAACGACATGCATTTATTTCTCCTTTTTAAACTAAGAAGATAACATTTAGGAATTGGAGGGGACCCTTTTTCCAAATTCTTAAATTGTAATTTTTTTTTTTTTTTTTCAAGGTTATTGGATGCACGTAGCTTCATGAAAATGATCTCATTGACTCGCTTTTAATATTATTTATATTCAATAAAATAACTGTTTAATTTTTTTTTTTGTCGCGAGTTTAAAGAAAACGACATGCATTTATTTCTCCTTTTTAAACTAAGAAGATAACATTTAGGAATTGGAGGGGACCCTTTTTCCAAATTCTTAAATTGTAATTTTTTTTTTCAAGGTTATTGGATGCACGTAGCTTCATGAAAATGATCTCATTGACTCGCTTTTAATATTATTTATATTCCATAAAATAACTTCAATGATTCTGCAGCTATAAAATGCACCATGACCCTTCAAATTTGGAGCATCCTATCCCTTGATTTGCCTTAAACTAAAAAACAAGAATTTATGATAAAATTTATCAATTATTTTGTTGTGAGAATCGAACTAGGATGATCAATTATAAACGGTAACCTTGCTATCATAAACTGTCTCTACAAATCCCCACCGTCATGGGCGGATCCAGGGACGGGCTGGACCGTGCCACAGCCTGTCCCTTCGGCTAAAATGTCCATAAAAAAAAAATTTAAGTAAAATAAACATATTTTTTTTAGGTGCAATATTTTTTTTTATACGTATTAACCCGTGTTGAATTTTTTACTGGATCCGCCACTGCCCACCGTTGATTGCTTCGCCCACAAAATCTACCACCCAAAGCCTTTGATAGTTACATGCATGACTCATGGTGGACAGATTGATCATTAACAATTTTGGCCGGTGATATTTTCGTTTTTTTTTTTTTTAAATTTTGGCATATATATATATATATATATATATATTTCATATGCACGTTATTGGAGGCTTTTGTTTTTTTTTTTTTTTCAATATATGTAGTCATATAGATAGCATCAGAGATTAATAGAAATAATTGGGTTATATATTTAAGAATATTGCATGACGTACCAAATCTTTAGCTGGGAAAAAATTAGGCATACAACAAAGCAAATACATGTTAACTATCGAGCTTCTTCTACTCGTTAATCTGTCCAACAATAATAATCAAAATTATTCATAAGGTGATGTTATAATAAACAAATAATGTAGCCTGCGATAATGTTGTTTACTTTATATAATAGCATAGTTTACCATAAATATTTTATTCACCATATAAAATCAATTGATTTTTAACATAACTCACTTCCTAACAATGATGCAAGACCATGAGTGGACTCATGTACGTCCAGTGTTGGAAGGTTTAGGAAGTTATGATCTAATATTATTAGGACTCCTAGTAGCCAAATAATTAGTAGTTGGGTAAATTTTTAGGCCCCGTTTGTAAGTGATTTTGAAAATTGATTTTGTGACCGTTGGAAGAAAAGTGAGGACCACTTGTTAGAGAAAAAATCAAACTTTACGGTTGAAATAGGTGAAATAACAATAAAAAAATCAATTTTTTGGAATGAAAAATCACTCCCAAACAAGCTCTTAGATGAAAAGAGGTTTGACAGTATATTTGTAGTAGTGAAATAATACCAAATTTTGCAATATTATATCATATAAAAGTTGGCCAACAAAAAGAAAAGGGAAAAAATTAGTGGAGCGATCGAGACCCATCTTAGGCTCTCAGCCCACGTAGTTGGGTAAATTTTTAGGCCCCGTTTGTAAGTGATTTTGAAAATTGATTTTGTGACCGTTGGAAGAAAAGTGAGGGCCACCTGTTAGAGAAAAAATCAAACTTTACGGTTGAAATAGGTGAAATAACAATAAAAAAATCAATTTTTTGGAATGAAAAATCACTCCCAAACAAGCTCTTAGATGAAAAGAGGTTTGACAGTATATTTGTAGTAGTGAAATAATACCAAATTTTGCAATATTATATCATATAAAAGTTGGCCAACAAAAAGAAAAGGGAAAAAATTAGTGGAGCGATCGAGACCCATCTTAGGCTCTCAGCCCAGACACAAGAAGATCCCACAAAAGAGAACGTCGAAAAAGAGGAGACACTGCACAATGAGAAATGGACCAGACAAAAACAAAACTTTGACCCCAACAGTAAAAACTCTATATAATCCCATCCCATGTCCCAATACACGTTGCATTGTAAACTGACCGAATTGCCCACCACTGTGTTCATAACACGTGGCACGCAAATTCTTAAAATCTTTGAAGAGTCAATGGTCTTTGCCTCGTTTGCTTTGCCCTGCAGTTTCTCATCAAAACAAGAAAGAAAGTGCTTATTTAAGATATTTTTTCAAATTATAGTTAAAAAGTGTGGCACAGTAAAAAGAGAGAACGAGAAACCCAAGCCCATCTTTTTCTTGCTTTCTCTCCTTTTCATGTGCTTACAACTCTTCCTCTGCACCAAGCCACCCCATTCTCTTTCAAAGCAACCAAAAAGAAAAGCGAAGTACACCATATATTGTATGTAAATGTGGGGTGGGTCCACTGTTTCACATAAAGATGTTAAGAAATCCCACAAAAAGATTCCATAATTTCATAATCTATACAACGTCTCTTCTTCCTATAAGCTGTACAATTTTCATAATTATCAAATCCCCTCCCTCTCCCATATTTGAATCTTCTCTTGGGGAAAACACGTTCTTTACCTATGCCTATCTTTCCAATCTTCACCTCCCTCGGATAAACCAAAAATTACTAATAAAATGAAAAAAAAAAAAACCATAAACCAATATTTCCCTCTTCCCATATTGGATTGACAAATAACTTGCTCCCAAAAAATGGCTGATCCACAAAATTCAGCCATGAGAATATTGCAGTTCCCATCACTGCCTGTCGATCCCAACAACACCGTCCACCTGCGATGATTATTTCGAGCAAAAAGTGTGGTTCCTGAAGTCACTTTATGATGCTCGATCCAATACCACTAAATATAGCTATACCAGAAATTGCTGTTTTGATATCTCATTGGTGTCACCTATCCTCAACAAAGATTCCCCCTACGAAATCCTGGAATCTCTTGGAATATAGTTTTGGGTCGACAGCTGAAATTGAGGTAGAGTCTACCTGCAAGGACTTGTATGCATGTTCTAGCTTCTTACTGATATCATAGTCTTGTAAAATATCAATGATCCCAAAGTAGAGGATCACTTCATAGACTTCACCACACCTCGGAGGTGCCAAATTGCTAAATCCACCAGGGGTGTACCGATCGAAATCACTCCTTCGAACCACTCGCTCTGCTCGGGCAGGCAAATTGGCCCCTAGCCTGATCAATGGTTTCCTGATAAAAAACAAATTCAAATGCAAACTCAGGACTTATCCACTCAATACTAAAGAACGTAATATTAACAAAAGATTTTAGGGAATTACTGACGAAAAATCAATTCAACAACCAATTCATGTCGATAACATTGAAGCATATAAGAAACCCCTACCGGCCAGCTAGGATCCGATCCATGTCTTGTAGTTCTGCTTCAAGGAAACGACAACCTCGCATGAACTTCTCATTTTGAAATGAATCAGTTTTTCCTGAGAAGCAATGAGATACATTTTAGCTTTCTTAATTTTTCCCACCAAATAATCTGCCGAACTAGGAATTGTAATGACACAACATGGTACCTGCCCTCAACATAAATGGTGACAAACCCATTTTGTCCCCGCTGTTCTCATCACGGAAATGAAGACCAACTAGAAGACTGTAATCCATGATTCTCTCTGCCTCCAAGAATTCACAGTCTCGATGAATTTGTCTGCCAAGATAATTTAACAAACTCAGCAAGAATTCCAATGAATAAAACAAACGTTAGTCATTATAGGGCAACACCGTACTCACTTGATTAGTTCTTGATACCAATTGCTTTGTAAACGAAACACAAAATTAAGGTCAAGGTCCTTAAGAGTAGTGGTTTCATCAATTTCTCCCTCGGGCTTATCCGTCGTGCGGCCATGGGATGATCCTTTCAAATCAAATCTTCTATGGATCCGATAATCCGAGCAAAACATATTTCCCATCACAATAAACCGTGTCTAGAATACAATAACGTAACAAGAATTAGTTACATGCTGGAATTTTTTGACTTAAATGGAGAAAGATCAACATCAACTGCATACCTTGATGCCGCCAACTGGTTTCACACAATGAACGCCATAGAAGTTTGTCACAAGAGAATTTTCATATCGAGAGACGTGTTGGTAATATCTAGGAAGCATCTTAATAAGCACCTGAAAAAAAATACGAAACATCAATTTGCAGAAGTAATTGACCACGTTTTGATTGAACAATGGCCTACAGATTGAATAAGAAAGTTCAACTGTGTGCTAAACAAATATTTTGATTGCTGTCAATTATGTAGTCATAATTCTACATCAATTCTTTTTAAGCTTCAACAAGTCAAATAAGTAGGCAACTAACCTTGACTTCCGATTTCTTCACCGTTTTGATCATAAACCTATCATCCTGTGTTAAATAAAAGAAACTTCCACTTTTCCCAGGAGAAGAAAGCTCCCTCAGAGCATCATTCCCACAAATGGCTAACATATAATCCGCAGGATCGACTTGAAAAAGTTCCCTTAAATGTCTGGTAACACAATAAACCAATCATCATATTAAAAATCCAATCGGCAGGCACAGAACATTAAATTTTAAAAAACATAGCAAAATCTCGTTCCAAGATTCTTACTACAGCCTAATTAATGAGGAACAGTTACCTAAACACTACTGGACAATAATCCTTCCACCGGAAGTCTGCAGATTGATGAGGAGGCGTAAGCTTTGATCCTTCTGGAGGAAATCTAGTCCAAAACTTCTCCTTAGGATCAAAATCACTCTGCTTAAGATCTCGTACCATGGAAGCATGCTTTCCAGCAGAATACCTAACAAAAGATAATCACCAATACAACAATATCTCATTCCATCAACACTCAATGGTTAAAATTTTGCAACGAATGAAAAGCTAAATAAAACCTATCTGAATTAATATTGGATTCGGTTTTACCTAATCCCCAGTTGGAGATTGAGCATCAGATCATAATTCTTGTGCCCTTTGGATATAGTCTCTCCTGGCTTCTTCACCTCTCCACCAAAACAACAGGGGTTCCTCCGAAACTTCATAATCCCATCCCGGTCCAACCCCAATCCATCCCTATACAGCATTGATGCCTCCATATTGTCAATAATATCACAAGTGATATCCCCAGCCTCACCATCCGACTCCCAAATGCATATTCTTGGAAAAGACCTCTCGGTCATCCCACCGTCCACGGACGATCTTTTCTTCCCCGCACCACTACCTATCGCTATATTTACACTCTCTTCCCCCACCGTCATCAGTGGCGCTGATAACTTCCTACTAAAGTTTCCCTTTAGAGCCCCTTCATTCCCATCGCCATTGGATTTGTTGCTATTGTGGGCAGGGTAAAAAGTACCATTCAAGATTTGATTACTGTTTTTGCAAGAATCCTTGGACCAGCAGCCAATGTAGCAGCTACCATCAGGCCAAGTGAATACACCGTGACCCTTGGGAACCCCATTCTCCCAATTCCCATCATATCTATTCCCATTGTTCCAAACCAAAACACCCCTTCCATTAATCATCCCATTTTTCCACTCCCCTTTATACTCATTCCCATTCTTCCAGACATATCTTCCTTGTCCATCCTGAAAATTCTTTTTCCAGTGTCCTTCATAGTAATCCCCATTACTGTAATGTTTCACTCCATAACCGTGCTTCCGGTCCCAAGACCACGACCCCCTGTACATATCTCCATCAGATCCAATGAAAGTGCCCGAACCCTCCATCCGACCTGACTTGAAATCGCCTTCAAAAGTCGCACCCGATGGCCACGAAAATTTCCCTTTACCAGAGGCTTTCCCCCTTCTCCAGTCACCTTCATACATACACCCATCTTTCCACAAATACTTCCCGGATCCATGAGGCGTATTATTTGCAAAAGTCCCAATATACAGATCCCCATTGGAAAGGTGCTTCTCTATCATATCAGCTGCATTTCCTGAGGGCAAAACAGACGCAGGGGTGACTCTACGGCATATGGCTTGAGATTTACTTCTGGGTATAATTATAACTGATTTTGGTGTAGTGGTTGTAATAGTATTGGGTGCCATCTCTAACTTCTCTTCATTTTCTTCCTGCTCTAATTTCCCCTTGTCATTTTCTTCAAGCGATGCTGGTCTAATGAACAACAAAGGTTCAGGAATATTTTCTTTTACAAAAAACATAGGATATCTATATTTATCTGGGTATAAATTTTTTCTTTCTTTCTGGGATTGTTAACTACAGTCTGAAATGTTGATAAACAGCCAAGAAATCCAGGTTCCGTATCATTTCCCGGCCAAGTTTTTGGTGGGTTCTAGGTGGGAATCCTAACAAACAGAAGAGTAGAGGGCAGGATTCTAGAGAGAGAAACTTGAAACTGAACAAGGAAGAGAGAAAGGATATGAGATATAATAAATGGTGAATAAAAACGAACGAATTAGTGCGTGATTATGTGAGAGAGAAAGTAGCGAAATTGGGACTGGGGTGCAATCAGCCGGCTCTGCATTTTGCGTTGTTTAAGCTTTACCATAGCCAGAGGCTATGTCCCCTATACATACGTTATATACCTACAATAAACACTGTAGGTAACTGTATGTATACAGTACTATACACTGACTGTCATCCTTTTGTAATTTTTAAGACGAATATGCCCTTGGGATTTGTTAAAATTAACGTACCAAATAGTAACCCACGGATTAGTTCTCTGGTTTCATCGTGACGTAGTGGAATTGCCTAGGAAGTTGAAGAAAGTCATAGATAATTGCACAATTGGTCCTCAATTTATTATTAGGGTAATAAATTAATCCATGGACTTTAAAGAGAAGCATGTTAGTTCCCAATCTTTCATGATAATTGCACAACTATCCCCCTGAATACGAAAACTATCAATAAATTTTGTTAAATTGTCTCGTACCCAACTAAAAACATAGACTCGCTTCAAAATTTTGAACACTGAACTAAGTTGTGACGCACAAATTTGAACTATGCAGCATAGAATTAAACGGTTTGCAATTTGAGATTGATTGTGCAACTATCATATACATCAAATTATTGCATGACTCTCATGATGTAGCTTTGTAAAAATATATATATGAGGAACATAGATTTGGACAACAGTTATCGAAGCAGTTATTGGGTAATCTCATCACGTTCCACGATTCAAGGAGTTCAGTTGAAGACGGTTGAACGACAAAGAGTAGTGACAGCATTTAGAGATGACAGTTCCACGATAAGTTGGCCACTATGAAGAAAGTGGGCAGTTATAAAGCAATTAAGTAGTTTCTAAGTGGTTGATCACAAAAAGAGCATCAAGGGAATATAAAAGAAAGAAAGGACATAGAGCAAAAGACCCCGAATCAAACACTCTCAAATAGAGAATATGTAATTTTAATTCCTTAGTTTAGACTTAAAATATTTCTTTTCAGTACTCGTATACTTGCGCCCCTTGGAGGCATTCTGTTTAAAGTTCCAATTGTAAAGTCATCACCAATAAAACAGCCCTTTTTGAGACTTTGTCTCAAGAGGTTTGTTCCTTACACAATCGTCTGATCCATTTTTAATTGTTAGCGACTACCCGCGCGAAACAATTTGGCACGCCCAGTGGAACGTTGGTGTTTGGTGTTAAAGATACAAAAGGTGAAATAATATGCCTCAAAAATCCGATAAAGAAGCAGCAAGTCAGGAAGGAGTCCAGTCTGTGATCGAGCGATATGAGGAGCAGCATGTCTCTCCACACAAATGGACAAAATCAAAGCAATCACAGTCGTTACGAACCAATGACAGAGTTGAGTCCTCAAACCATGCGTGCATTACTCGGAGAACTCACACAAGATGTTGTTGAACAGGTAAATCTACGAAGTATTCATAATATGGAAAGATTTACCCAGAATGAGAATGCATATTATGACAACATGGCCAAACAAGTGAATACTTTGAATGAAATAATGAATAAGTTAGTAGGCCAAATTTGTCAGCCAGTTGTGCCTCTTGCAAACCACTTTCAAGGTCATGGTAACTTTGTTACCAATCAAGGACCAAACATCAGGCCTCAAGCAAATCAACCGGTCAACCAACCTGTAGGAATTCCATATGACCCCAACGTCATG
>NC_036247.1:16619266-16662364 GCF_002742605.1 Olea europaea var. sylvestris | reverse complement strand
CAATTGTTCCATGCTCAGTTTTATAAGACTGAGTCTGAAGTTACTTTGGTCGATTTGACGAATCTACGTCAGCTGTCAAACGAATGGGCAGAAGGTTTCCTTCAAAGGTTCAAGACGGCAAGAAGTAAATGTTTTGTACCTTTGTCCGAAAAGGAGTTTGTCAAAATCGCTCAAGGTTGCTTAAGCTTTGATTTGAAAAAGAAATTCCAAGACAAGGAATTTCCTGATCTTTTTCAATTGAGCTCGAACGTGATTAGGTATGAATGATTAATAAAAGAAGAAGAACAAATGAAAAATTCTAGCAAGGGGACTTATTATAGAGACCCAAATTTTGATGTTCATACGATTAACGACGAATATTACGATCAAACCGAAATGTGTTTGGTCGAATTAGTTAAAGGAGACACATATACTTGTCCTATAATGGCTAAGCCTAGACCGTCAGGCAGGGATGAGGCTATAAAAGGTGAAAACATAAAGACTAGAACGTTCTCGTTCGATGTAACCAAAGTTGACCTTATATTTGATAAATTATATAAAGATAAGCAGATAAAGCTGAGTGATAAACATAAATTGCCAAACCCTGAACAAGTTAAGGGTAAAAAATATTATAAGTGACATAATGTATGGTCATATTTGACTAACAACTGCTTGGTTTTTCGTCATGTGTAACAGAATGTCATTGAATTAGGACGAATTACGTTCGAGGATAAGAGGAAGATGACAGTGGATGAAAATCCTTTTCCACAACCACTTGGAGTGAACATGGTGATATCTGGTTTCAAAAATAAATTGCCAAAATTCAAGTTGGTTATAGATGATGGAGAAGAAGACCCCGGACCACATCCCAGTGTTTTTGAACGTATCAAAGGGAAGGAGCCCAAAAAGGACGAAGACGTCATACATGCAAGATGCAAAAAAGAAGTGAGTGCAAATACAGAGAAAGCAGACTATCGATTCTTTACTTATATAACATTAACATTGATTGATTAGGTTAGCCATCGTAACCTTGGAACTGTAGCCATCTAACTAATGAAGCTACGATACCAAAAGGATCAATTAATGTTAAAAGATTTGGACTTTTTCTTTTGTACTCAATAATCCATTTTAGTTTTCTTTTGCAAACTACAAATGCCGCTATTTAAATCCATCATTATTAAATATCTTTCCCTGTTAATTTTTATAAGAATACTATTTTCATCAACATGATATTTTAATATTTTCTTTATTAAATTCACTTATTTAAACACTATAAACCCACACCATTTTTATAAAGAGTCATATTTTCATCCACCATTCTTACATATCTATCACCCTCTAAATCTATCCCCTATTAAAATTTTATTTTAAAAAAAAAATATTATATATATTCATCCTAGTAACATTATCCTTATTAAATTTATTCATTTAAACACTTTATATCAAATACCACTTTTATATATTTATCTCAATCTAAATACGTCCATATCAAAAATTTTAAAAAAATATTATATTTGTTAACATTAAAAATATATATATCCCTACTAATAATTAAGTATGAAATAACACTCGTTTCAAGTGGAATAAAAAATTAATGGCGGTTTGAGGTGATTTTTTTAATTTTGATGAAATAATATATTTTAGTTTTTCTATTAAAAACGTTCTCCTTTTGAAATTTATTTAGGTGGAATCTTTAGATTTTGGAGTTTGTCCTTTTAAACTAAAGGTAAATTATAGGAAATTAGCAACAGTTTCTGTTATGCCTTTCACAACATAGGCCACATCATCGGCAGTTGGCCCCACACACGCAAACCAGGTGGCAAAAAATCTGTCGGTCGAACCCCCGTGGAACAAACCTATCTGGTGGCCGAACCTATGCTGGGGCCGAGCTCTTACGGCTAGTGGTGGCTCGGCTCGGCCCTTAATTTCACGAGCTCGGCTCGCGCTCGTGGCTCGTTGAATTTGGACCAGCTCGGCTCGGCCCATGAGCTCTTGGCTCGTTCGAGCTCGTGGGCTCGTCCAATTTTTTTTTTACAAATAAATGAAATAATAGAAAACATTTAAAAAAAAATAAAACGTGTTAAAAAATACAAATAATTTAAAGAAAACAATTTTTATTTATTTTTATTTATATCATATTGTAATACTCTTTATAAAGTATAATGTGTACAATTTTTTAAAGAAAATTAAATTTAACGATTAAAAAATAAAGAAATTTTGATTAATATAATTAAATCAAATATCACTTACCTGACGACATGCAATTTTAGCGTATTTATCTTGTAGTTGAAAATGAGCGTCCTGTCAATCCTTCACGCACATTAACACTTCCAAAACATCTTCTTTCAGTCGACTCCTGACATCCGTTAAAACCCTTTTACCTGCACTAAAGGCAGACTCCGAAGCAACAGTGCTAATTGAAGGTGTCAACAGATCTTTCGCAATTGTAGAAACAATTAGCCAACGTCTTTCATACTTTCGCTAGAATTCAATTATTTCTTCTGAACTTTTTTTAATTGTTCTGTCTGTTGGCATATTATGATTGAAATAATCAATTAATTCGACATGCATCGCATTTTGAGTTTTGGCCAATGTTTGATGAGATGCAAATGTAGACGACAATTATTTCTTCTGAACTTTTTTAATTGTTCTGTCTGTTGGCATATTATGATTGAAATAATCAATTAATTCGGCATGCATCGCATTTTGAGTTTTGGCCAATGTTTGATGAGATGCAAATGTAGACGACATGGCACTAGATGAACACATTGCAGTTGCATCATATCTAAATGTATTAATGCCTCAAAATAAATTCATTATTTCGATATCATCTTCTTCAATTTCAGCAAAAGGAGTAGGTGCACAAGGTAACCGACTAACATTCATACCCATTCTTTTTGCATATAAATCATACATTCCACATAATGTTTGCTCTAAATTCTTATAGGTGATAGGTGTATCAAGTATTAAAACTTTATTGATTTGATCAATTACGTATTTAGTTCCCGAAATATTATAGTAGGGGTCCATTGCGCATGCTAAAGGAAATAACATAGGTAGTTCTTCCCAATATTTTCTAAACTTTAATTCCATAGCAATTATAATTTCACTAAGAGTAAGATCGTTTTTATATTTAAGGAATGTTCTTGCAATTATATAAAGGCGTTTAAGTATCATACAGCTTGTGGGATAATAAACGCCGGATAAAATCTTTGTGGTCTCATAAAAAGATGTCAAAAATCGTTTAACTTTCAAAACTAAAATCCAATCGGATTCATTTAACATACCATAGTCATCACTTCTAACGTGTCTATTGTTATAAAAGTCAATTATTAAATTTTCTAAACCTTCACATGACTTTAATAGCAAGTAAGTAGAGTTTCATTTATGGCCTACGTCGCTAACAAATGTTTTAGCAGTCGTCACCTTTAGTTCAACAAAAAAATCTTCAAATGCTTGTTTTCTACTAGAAGAGATCGTAATATATACTAATGCATTCCTAATCCTTTGAAATTCATCCTTTATATGTTTTAAACCATCTTGCACAATTAAATTCAAAATATGACACACACAATGAATATAAAACAAATATCCACCAAAATCAGGTTGAAGTGTCCTACACAATTTATCGACGACTACCTTATTAACACTAGCATTATCAAAAGTAAAAGATCGAATTTTAGTCTCGCAATGATATTCTCTAACAATACTGATAATAGCATTATGTATATTATTAGCATTGTGAGGAAACTCAATAATTCTAAAAGCAATAATTTTCTTATGCATGCACCAAAGTTGATCTATATAGTGTGCGGTTGTAGCTATATATGCTCTTTTATTAACCCCTTCCCATATATCAGAAGTTAAAGATATAACCCCCCCATATTGTTGCAAATTCATAATTAATTGTTGTTTTAAATTATTGAAATAATTTATTGTATCGGCACGAAGAGTGTTTCGAATTACCCCAACGTACCTCGGTTGTAGATATTCTTTCACGAATGAGACGAAGTGTTGGTTGTCTGCAATAGCCAAAGGCAACTCAGTGGCGGCAACAAATTTCACCATTCCGGTTCGAGTATTGTCCTCCGAATACACCCACATGGATAGGGGTGAAGTTGTAGAACCGGTGCCTGGACTGCCAAATTACAATTGTGTTTGACCAGCTGAAAGAAGTCCATGTTTGGCCGCACATGCTTTGTAGTGGCGATTGAGATGGGTGGTACCAATTCTTTTTTACCATGCCAATCTTTGTTGGCAGTATTTACATACTGCTTTAGATTCTACAAGGCCATCGACGACTTTTTTCGTTGAAATCAACTTAAAGTGATCCTAACATTTTGCTTGTTTTTTAGCCTTTCACTTTCCCCTCGCATCTGGGATGTTTAATTCGGCATCTTCATCCTCATGTTCCGATTTTGGGAAAGTTAATATCATCCAAATCAATCGGATTGTGACTTCCCTGACCGTGAATGTGAACATCTTCAAGTATTGATGTATCATTTAGACCGGCAAATTCATTTGGAAATTGACTTTGAGGCATCCTAGGCGATTCGCCATGATGTGACCCACATCCTGTAATGCATAAGCTCTCAACAAATGAGCGTTGATCCATTTGTTTGATTTTTTATGATGAAATCTTAACTAAAAGAATGAAGATAAATGTAGTGAGATTGTGAGAATTGAGAATTGGATGAATTGAAATTGTAACTAATACACTGTAAAAATGGAATTGATATTGTATATTTTGCAGCACAAGAGAGTAAAAGATCGATAATTGATATAATAAAAGAGAGTTTAGAGACTTGGAGACTTGGAGTAATAATTGATATGAAAAAGCCACCGAGCGGCTCGGCCCTTTTAACATCCCTACTTATGTCTGAGCCTCTTAGGCAGGAGCAAAAGGAAACTAAAGAATGGGCTTGGCAGGAAATCTTCAGAAATGGATTTATTGAAGTGGCTGATGTGACAACTCCCTACCACCGCCGCCACTGCCAATCTACTTGGTCAAGTCTACTGCCATAGGCTACAACTTATGGAAGAAGAGTTGGTACTAGCACTAATAGCTAGGGATTGATTGATGCCCATGATGGAAAGTTATATCCACACAGATGAGGCCAGGTGTCCTCTCATTTGACAGTCCTCACTCATTGTCTCACACTATAAAAGCTCACACTTAGTGTCATTCAAAAGGTAATGCAAGTCTAGACTTTGATACTATAACTTCGCCTTTTGCATTCTTTATTTACTCCCGATACTGACCCCCTTTTATATTAGAGGCTCACATTAAAAGTCCTTCCACACTCATATATTTCTTTCCAAAACTAACTTGACCGTTGGAGTGTGCGAGGTCAGCTCCACCCCAACTGAAGAAGGCCATGTGTGGCTAACGGTTTGTCCTAGTGTACACGAATACGACTTGCTTAGATGTGAGAGGTTTTGAAATTTGTTAGCCACATTGAAGGTATATATTTTGAGGTCAACAGTTTCGTGACATGAATGCATACAAAAGTGTTTGTTCTACTTACATGAATTAGTGTTCAAATTACCAATATAAAAATTCGTAGGGAAGGTGATTACTTGATTCAGTTCTAGTCACCCAACCTGTAAAGTGAAAGCCCCAACAATACCCTTGTTTTCTTCTATCAATTCTTTTTCTAATTGTCACCTTTAATCATCTTCAATAGCTTAATGAATTTTTGGTTTTATTCTTGTCAGGATTCCCTTTACAAGCGCCATCCATACTAAGTTTTAGTAGACCTTTCAATAGATTTAATAACAAAAATGCTAGATGTACACTTCAAGTGCATTTTGCTTGACAGTTGATGTGCTGTTAAAAAATGAGTAGAGGAAAAATTGCTTTTTATTTTTTGAATTGTCAAACTTGATTTACACAGAAGTGTACACCAAGCAAAACCGATTTAATAAATAACATGGTGTCAATATATAAATATTAGGGAGTGTCTGATTAACTTTATTTTTTTATGAATAATGTTATTTTTTCGCCCAAATTCCTTCTTTTGGAATGTTTGACTTTTGGTCAGTTACCATATTTTCCTGAAAAACAAATGAAAACATTTCTTTAGGAAAGGGTGATTTTTTATTTTTCAAGTGATTCACTATCTTTCTCTCTCTCTCATCTACAACTAATAAAAAATGTATAAATATAATATTTTCCAGGATAAAAGCTAAATCAATCGAACACATTTAATTAATAATGTTTATACAATAAGTTTTAGACAATTGAATAGCCTAAAATTTATTTTCTTTTCAATCAACTTTTATACTCGCAATCAAACGCAGCCTTAGTAAATGTATTTAGAGTTTAAATTTTATTTGATTTTATTCATGTCTAGTTAAGTAAATTTACATCTAATTAAAATTTTAATATAATTTTTTTAAAGGAGAGATATATAAGAATGATGAATGGAAATAATGGCTCCTAATGAATTAGGCACTGCAATTTGTGAAAATCAAGCTGAGATTTACTAATTTTATAATATTGGGTGGCATATTGTTGTCGATTTTTATATTCCCTAGGTGTATGGATCGTAAACAAGTAATAAATTGGATGTGAGTTGACGTATTGATCCCACAAAAAATAACTAAGCCTAAATCAAATCGAATATAAACGCACAATAGATAGATGATATGGATTTGTATTAACAACTTAAACTGACTAAATAATCTACCTAAATGGTAGGATGCGTTTCCAAAACTCGATTAATGATCACACACTAGGACTTACCATTCCCCTATACAAGATTCATTTGGATATGAATATCAATGTTCCTAATTTATCTAATAATACCTTCGGAGTAGAATTAGTTAAATCCTTACATATGACTCAATAATATCCCTATCACACTGCGAACATATGAAGGTATATTGAATCACAAGAACATCTATTTGGATAAGGCAAAGTACAGAAAATTATTCTTAACGTTTAAAGGACCTCACAATGATTACTATTACATGCTATCTTCTATATTTCTTCTATCAAAAATGATAATAAGAATCGTACTATAATCCAATTAGTGGTCAATTAATTGAAAGCATTAAGATCATAACAAACATTCAGTCCAAATAAATATTAAATGTGAAACCATAGAGTTTAATATAAAATTTTGCATATGGAACTTGATTTCTAAATTACATGTTTAAACTTCTCGTCTAATTAACGCGTCTGCAATCAGCCCTGATTTTTCCACTGTTTCTTGTCAATGGACTTATATTTCCCTTTTTAATCATGGATTGAGCAAAAGCATTGAAAAATTCATACTGGCAATTCCGAAATCGGTTGACAATAGCATCAGTATCAGCTCCACTTGTTGAGAATAATTCTTGATCTGAGTGAAGAAGTCCCTTGTTGCTCTGGAGGTTCGTGAAGTAGGCATTGTCAAAACCATTGAGACTCGAAGGATCAAGATTAGCTAAGGTATATGCGTCTCCACCCTGAGGACAAGTTTGACGTAATGTATCCCGATAAGCAGAGTCCATGTTCGGGTCACGGTTCCCTGTGTCGTTGAAATTGTAAAGCCGACGGTTGAAAAAGCGGCATTAGGCTCTCCCAAAGGTATGAGCACTTGAAGACTAACAATAATTAGTTAACATAATCGAGTATTATGCCATAAAATCTGAGTTGAGGATATGCTCCCTTAGTCTTTGTTACATTACATGATAAAGCAACTAAATCAGTGGAATCAAGACCCTTATTTCTGAACTTGGATGTGAGGTTACCAAGGCACTCCAAAGGGCCAGGAAGGTCACTATCAACTCCTGTTAGGTTTGCTGTTCTGCCATCCCTTCTGCCTAGACATGGGCGGTAGCCCGTCGCTTCAGTCCAAATGTCCATTAAAAAAATAAAATTTAAGCAAATTTTTTTTTATGTGCAATATATATTTTTTTTATACGTATTAGCCCGTGTTTAATTTTTTCCTAGATCTGCCACTGTGCCTAGAGGAACTACCCATGATGGACCTCCTCCCTATGACAATGGAAAAAATTATGGGCATATTTGGTACGCTGTAGTGGATAAAATTAAAGCAATTTGTGATACCATGTGACTGAAATTTGAGAAGCGAGGGCTAAAATATCTGTACATGAGACGACACCTGGACAAACATTCTCCAATGCTGGTTTTATGTCATGAATGACGTCGAATCTAGCAATTGAATTATTGTCGGGACGAGCATCTTTTTCGCTCTGTATGCCATCTGCATTATCCAGCAAAATTGAGACATCGCAGCCCTGCTCAAAGTAAGCACAAGAAGTTACCCATTTTATTGTATCAAATATATCAGTTGAGTTTGACTGCATAAATATTTCTTCAGATGAAAAGTTTGAATCAAGTAGTCAAGAAGCAATTTCGGATCAAAATCTATATTCTCTTGAACTCAGGGTTGAGGGTGGTCTTGCATCAAGATATTTATTCTCTTGAACTCAATGTTCTAAAATCGTAAAGCGTGACTAGATATGGAGGTCAAACTTCAATTTAGACGAGCCTAGGCAAGGCCTAGGAGTAAAAAAGCATTTTCTTATATATGATAATGTTCTTTTAAATTTCTAAATCAATCAAAATATTATTTAATAATTAAAGCATAAAAAGCAAAAAAAAAAGCAGCTTAGGTCAGAAAAAATTTAAAAATAAAAAGCGCAAGGCTAGGCCCCGCTTTATAGAACACTACTTAAACTATGAGTTCAAGTCTTATCATCACCCATTTATAAAATAATAAAAAAAAGACAAAATAAAATTGTGCATTAAATCAAAAAATGAATTTGGATTTTGGCTTACACCTTGAAAGGCGTAACTTAAATGTGTCATCTCTAACCGCTTCAACTTTTCAAAACGTGCAAGGTTGAGAGGGGATGGGGAGTGCAACATGAAATGGCAGAATGGGAAGAAAATTACGTTGACAAAGCAATCGTGGAAATGAAGGCGAACAAGCTTGGCTCCAATTCGAACATCATTTTGTTGAACCTGTTCCATATATTACGAACGACAATGGACACATTTGGACATGAAGAACTTTAAAATGTATTGGTCAACTGACCATTACACTGTGAAACTATCGAGAAAAGAGCAGCTGCTTCTACTAATGGTAGCCCAGACATTTTTAGAAATTATTGCTTCTCAGATTGCATAATACAAGAAATGATAGGGTGTGATTACTTTGCAGCTATATATATAGCTATACTGTTCTTAAGTTTAACTTGATCAATATAGGGTTTTGTCAAATTAGATGGGGGCAGAAATTAAATATAAGCATGCATTTAGTTGGCTGTTAACATCTATCTGAGCTTGTAGTACTTTGTGAAAGTCTACGAAATTATTTATCGAAATTTATACTCAAAAATACGTTACGAAGGCTCGTCACATACACAATCATTAAATGGGTGGTATTTATTTTGCTATTATTATGTTAATGATGCATTTCATCTAAAAATTCGATTATATTTTTATTTATTTAAATTTATTTTCGTTCTTCACGCACGTAACATTAACGTTGATTGACTAAGTCGACGATTGTAATAGTGAAAATTTAGCCAAACTAACTAATGAAGCTATCATTCTAGAAAGACCAATTAATGGTGAAATAATTAGGACTTCTTCTTATGCACCAAGACATCGTTGGACTTTTCTTATGCACTCAATAATCATCAAAATTCTATGAAATTAATTAATTGTTAATTCTCTGGTTTATAGTGGCATTCTTTATCATTTTAGATAAATAAGTCTACCAATAAATAAGGCAGTTTTCATTCACGTTGGAGAAAGACCACATTTATTCATCTAAAGTTATACTCAAATACTCTATCATGTATAGGCTCGTCACATACACAATTTTTAAATGGGTGGTAGTAAGATTAGACCCACGTCTTTCGCTATTATTAGGATAATGATCAGGGGCGTAGGGAGAGGCAAGTCTGGGGCTTTAAGCCCAACTTATTTTTTTTTCCCGATGTAGCAAACCAGTATTAATTTTTTCCCCCTGGCTTCGCCCTTGATAATGATGCATTTCATCTAATTCAATCACATATTTTTATTTATTTAAATTTCATTTCCAATAGACTATATCGATTCTTTACTTGAGTAACGAATATTGATTGACCAACTTAGCCATTGTAATCGTGAAACTGTAGCCGAACTAACTAAGGAAGCTACCATTCTACGAAGATCAATTAATGTTAAAAGACTTGGACTTTTATGCACTCAATAATAATCAAAATTTTATGAAATTAATTAATTATTGAATCTTTGCCCTTTGTAATTAGAAATCCATTTCAATTTTCTTTTGCAAACTACAAATGCCGTATTTACATCCATCGTTGTTTAATGTTTATCCCTATTAGATTTTTAAAAAAGAAATTATTTTCATCAACATCATATCAAAATATTGTCCTTATTAAGTTCACTCAATTAAACATCCACACAATTTTTATAAGAGTTGCTATTTTCATTCACCATTCTTATATATCTATCACACTCTAAATCTATCTCCTATTAAAATTTTAAGTTTTTTTTAATTGTATATTCATTTTAGTGACATCATCCTTATTAAATTCATTCGTTTAAACACTATAAATCAAATACCATTTTTATATATTTATCTCAATCTAGATATATCTGTATTAAAATTTTTAAAAAATATTATATTCATTCACATTAAAAAATATATCCCTATTATTAATTAAGTATGAAATAACACTCATTTTAAGATATTATCACGTGGAATAACAATTTAAGGTGATTTTCAATTCAATTAATAGGATAGAAAAAAAAAAACCTATCTTGGATCTCTCAAAATTGATACATTATTTATCCATCTTTTTAATTTCGATATAATCATATATTTTAGTTTTTCCATTAAAAACCTCCTTTTCAAATCAAATTAGGTGGAATCTATAGATTTTGGAGCTTATCCTTTTAAACTAAAGGTAAAATTGTAGGAAATTAGGAACAGTTTCCTAACACGAATGCATACAAAAGTTGTTTGTTCTACTTTCGATGAATCAGTGTTCAATTTACCAATATCAAAACTTATAATATTTTCTAAGTTTAAAACTAAATTAATCAAACATAATTAATTAATAATTTTCATACAAATAAGTCCTAGACAATTGAATCGTCTAGAATTTATTTTCTTTCCATGAAAATTTCATGTTCGAAATCAAATCCACCCTTAGTCAATGAATTTATATAGTTTAAATTTTATTTGATCTTATCCATGTCTATTTAAGTAAATGTACATCTGATTAAAAATGTAATATAATTTTTTTTAATTTTTAAATTTGATGGATATATAAGAATGGTGAGCGGAAATAGCGTCTCCCAATAAATTAGGCACTGCAATTTGTGAAAATTGAGCATGTTCCAATATATTACGAACGACAATGGACACATTTGGGCGTGAAGTACCGTAAAATGTATTGGTCAACTGACCATTACACCGTGAAACTATTGAGAGAAAAACAGCTGCTACTACTAATAGATGCGGCAGAAATTAAATATAAGCATGCATTTAGTTGGCTGTTAACATCTATTTGAGCTTGTAGTATATATTTTGTGAAAGTCTACGTAATTATTTTGTGAATTTATACTCAAATACGTTATGAAGGCTCGTCACATACACGATCATTAAATGGGTAGTATTGATTTGGCTATTATTATGTTAATGATACATTTCATCTAAAAATTCGATTATATTTTTTTTTATTTAAATTTATTTTCGTTCTTTATGCACATAACATTAACGTTGATTGACTAAGTTGGCTATTGTAATAGTGGAAATTTAGCCAAACTAACTAATGAAGCTAACATTCTACAAAGATCAATTAATGTTGAAAGATTTGGACTTCTTCTTATGCACTAAATCATCGTTGGAGTTTACTTATGCACTCAATAATCATCAAAATTCTATGAAATTAATTAATTATTGATTCTTTGGTTTTTTTATTTCAGAACTATCGTGAAAGCACCTAAAAATATAACTACCCAAAAATTGTGAAACTCTCACAAATTCCTTTCCATCTAATTCAAATTTAGGGTAAAAATATTTTCTTTCTGATTTTCTTGATGAAATTATGCGCTGTGTTTACTAAAAATCTGCAAAAATCCGAACTTTACATCTTTATATCGCAATGAAACTTTATGTTTTAGATTTGGTATTAATTTTGTCTCTGTAAGAAATTGCAGCATAGTTTGACATGAATTTCGGGTCAAGAAACTTACTGGAAATGATGAATGTCAAGATCTTTTTGTGTGGTTGAATTACCTTACATTCCATAACTCCAAAATCTGTATTTTCTTGTTCTCCAATGATCCCAATTCAGATTACAATGGAAGGGAATTATTATTTACAATCTAAGTACAAACTTTTGTGATATTTCATACTAGAAATATGGTTCTTGGGACTTTCCAATTTTGGTGTGAATTTTCATACGAAAATTCATTTTTTTTCCATGCCACACTTTTTTTCTTCATAACTTCTATACAGAGATTGTAAGGAGTTATTTTGGGAGTTGTAGATTTGAATTCTAAATTTAAACCATTCCCTCCAATCCTTTTAAAATCTTGCGGGTCGGGTCGGCAACCCATTACCCGTATTTTCCAATATCTCCAACTCGCACATGATGGGGTTGATCCGAACCACTAGTGACAACGAATGTCACAACTTAGATCATTCTCAAGATCTATCTCACAAAGATTCATACGATAAATAGATTGTGTGACCAACGAGTAATATTAGCGCTCACGGTACTATAAACCTGTTAGGGATATATAGTAGCTCTATTAGAGGAACATCACATTTCGCTATACCCCAAACTCATTTTTCAACATTAATTCAAGTATTTTTCGATCCCACGAGTATCTGTGGAACATACTTGAATCCCACATCGTATCATTGTATTTACAATTTTCCTCTATACCCTAAATGGTTAAACACAAAATTGTCCGACCAATGAATACAAAGATAAATGGTGGTCAAAATAGTTTTCCTTTCCTACTTAAATCCTTCAATTTTAAATTAGTTGCTTTCCTAGACATGCCCGTCAAACCAAATCAATCATAGTTATTGACAACATGCTAAAGTAGCAACACTGAAATAAAATCTCAAGAAGCATTCAAAAGTCATAGGGGTATATATGAGAATATATAAACCTCAGGGTCTCATACAATGAGGAAGTAGAGATTCATTCACTCATTTACCCAATATTGGTTGTAAAAGTACATGTGGTATGAAATACGTGCTACGATATTTTCTCCTTTTCTTGGGGCGTATTTCATATTCTTCGTAAACAAATAACACCGTATAAATCCTAGTTTAGGTGTTCCCCAATACCTAACTTGAGTTCTCCTTATGTTCATTCCTCAGGTAATCTCAAATCAAGAACTCGGTCTGGCTATTAACTAGGTTTAATGGATAGGAAAATCTATTTCAATTACTTGTTGTAATCTGATCTTGATATTTTATCAAAGCGACTGGATCATGTACACAACATGATCACCGTGTCTCATCTCAGCATACCTTAAAGCGTCTGAAGCGATTGCTTGCGTGAGTGAGCCAATCTCAACCCGTTCGACATACTTTATATTTGCATACAAATCATTCATCTCATAATCCCAACATTAGATTATACCTGATCTCAAATTGTTCATTTATGGGTACATAAAACTCAATCAAGAGTTTTCTGATACACTAAGTATCATATTCTACAAAATTCTAGAGATTAGATATTACCAACAAATATATCTCTAGACATCTTTAAAATATAATGATTACATATCATCATTTACGTACATATATTGCAAAGAGACTTTCTTTGCTAATGTCTCTTGCAGAAAGACTATCAAGTGTTTGGTTCCATCTTAATAGTTGAGATCTCAACATATAAGATAGTTGCATAATTATCATAATCTCATATTCTTAGCTAGTAACATTAGATGCTCAATACATTTATACCAAATAATTTCTTTAGTTGTCAAGATATATATTACAACATATGCTTCTTGCTACTTTATATAGCAAGTGTGCACAAGTCTAATAATAATTGTACTCGATTTACTCTCATTCTTAGTAGACAATTGCACATCTATTCCAATCACAAGTTATTCATTTGACAACGAAATAAAATAATTGACAGCAGCACTCTTCAAGTATCATAATACATTTTCTAAAGATGATATTGATATCTAATGGCTAGATCTATGGCATGATCAATGTTATGACAAGTATACATTATAGTATATTTCTATCTCATAACTCTCAATCGTAGTAGATATGGTTTTCTAGATATTTCTTTGTGCACCTATAGAGTTTTTGGACATTTATGTAGACTTATATAATCACATTCTGGTATAGGAGTATCAACAAGGTTGCAATTTCACATGAGCTTTTATAGTATAAAACTCTTGTGATAGAGTAAGAGACTCGAATAATCTTTTTAACATAAATCATACAATTTGCTAAACCCACGTCTTTTGTCTCAAAGATCGGGGACAATCATTTCAAAATAGTCTATATATACTCATTTTCATGCTTAACCAATCCAATGTAATTAACATCAAAATTAGAATTACAACCTACCATCAGACCTTACGTAAATGCAATAATTTTCATTCATATGACAAGTTTTCGTATGAAATTTAACCCTATTAGAAACTCAAGTACGCTTGTCAAAATGACTATAATAGATCATGAGTGTAACTCTAAAGTTACCATAATACTAAAAAAATGCCTTTAACATGAAATCTACAAGACAATTCATGTTGATCTCTTCCATCATTTCTTAATTGAGAATAAAAATACAATCTTTACGTCTATTTGGTGTAATTCTAAATTTAAACATACTATCATAACTAACATCGACATACAGAAGCGATTTCCATTGTAATGAAAAAAATTTATTTAACTCAATACACTCATATTGAGTATAATCTTTTTCAAAATAAAAATAAAAATGAGCTTTATCTATCAGAAACTTATTAATTTTCCATATAGTTTTCAAGAACCCGAATGTTCTCAAGAAACATAACTTCCAAATAGAACTTTCACCATATCTCATATTAGATTGAAATTCTATGCTCCATATATATATACTTCCATCACCTTTCTCAAAATTCTCCACTGGTTTTCTGAACTAGAAATCATTGAAATTAAATAGCTTTTAGCTCCCACTCGGAACCAAGAATCATTGATACTGAATAGCTTTTAGCTCTCACTCGAAACCAAGAGTCATTGAAATTAGATAGTTCTTAAATGGTTTCCACTCAGATAGATAGGTCCAATTTGGAGACAGATTACTCCCACTTGACTTAGAAGTTTTAATCAACTCTTATATAATCAAAATTGATTCATAATTACATATAATATCAATTTCAATGATGTTATCCAATCTTTTCTCCCTTACTAGGAAAAATGTCAAATGTCACATCTTGTGAATCGATATCCAAAAAAAAAATTCAGTTAAATACCTTTTTTGGACTACATGTATGTCATCGAGACACATCTTATTCTTGATAAATTCATGTTCCCATACTCATTGTCGAAAACATATATAATCCATTACTAGTCTATGATAACCCATATTTAGTTATCTACGTGTCCACAACTTATATATTCTGAAGGCACCAACATTGAGAAAATTCCATTAACTGATATGTTGTAGTTTGCCAATGCTCTTTTCAAAAGCAAATATGTAAGTTAGACTACATATTTCAAACCTCATCATATTCAGCAATATTCCATTCTTTTTATCAAATACACCATATAATTATTGGTGATTAGTTCTATAAAATAAGAATTTCTTTTATTACATAGATCATTGATATCTCGTGATAGAGATTCACGCCATCCATCAGATAATTCTCAAAGTCTTCATTTTCACAATCTGATTTTCTACTCGACTTCAGAAAAGTCTAAACCAATATAATATTTTCAATTTAAGAAAGTCAGAGGCATATCTGAAATATGTGAATCTATCTATAAATGTAATGAAAACTGAAGTTTCATCTCTATCTCGCTTAATCACAGCCCGCAAAGAAATTTGGATGGATTTGTTCTATAGAAGTTTAGCTCTTATAGTTTTGAATGGTTTTCTCAACTCAAAACCTCAATCCACTACACAAACATCCAAAACCATAATAAACATCACCACTGTGAGCACGAACAAATCTACCACGTATAAGTTCAAGTAAGAGACCACTCTTCGAAAAACAATAACTGAGATCAAATTTAGTAGAATTTTTAATACTATCTTAATATCAAATAGGAGGTTAGTTTCTCCACTTTACAACGCTAAGTTGCAGTATCAGTCATATAAACCTCCACTCCATCTTCATTATTTGTGTATATATATTTTGTATCAAGCCAAAGACTCGACAATATACTAAAAACGCTTCTTGATCTCATATAAAGTGTCTTGAATCCACTATCCACACGAGAAAAGATTCAATATGTATAGTGTTGACACGTAAACAACACTAAGTGGAATATATTCAAGTACAATATCATTTAAC
Organism: Olea europaea var. sylvestris; assembly: GCF_002742605.1. Classification (NCBI taxonomy): domain Eukaryota; kingdom Viridiplantae; phylum Streptophyta; class Magnoliopsida; order Lamiales; family Oleaceae; genus Olea; species Olea europaea. The sequence goes on along the minus strand of NC_036247.1, from coordinate 16,645,866 downwards.
TTTACCACTTCCTAGCTAAGAGATTCAAATCATATAGTTGAAGCACTTGAACCTTTACGACATTGATCTTCTACCAAAACCACTTTTATTCACTTACTATCTAATATGTTCTTCTTGGTCCATTTTTTTTAGTCTCCTCATCTATCCCGCATTTGTTCTAAGTCATTTATTGCTTAAGATTCAAAGCCTTATGCAAACTAGAACATTGCTATACAAGCATGTCCTTTAAACTTAGGAACATTAAGTCGCACGTCTTTTAACTTACATAGCGGGTAGTGTCAATATAAAAATTGATACTTCTCTTTGTAAATCACAATGACCTTTAAAGTTCTTATATATTGTGAAGAGACTAATTTGAACTTACTACTCATCTAAAAATAATGTGATCAACAAAAATGTTAACACTATGTTAACCATCAACTAAGTCACATTTGAGAAAAAGATAATTTATAACAGAACTTAACAATTCAAATGTTCAAGCATTATAATTTATCTTTTGTCGTACTTAACAAAGTTTCGATCTTTATTCTCTAGAGAAGTATGACCTACATAAGGCCTTCTATTGCGTGGTTGATGCTCTCTAAAGCATCATGTCCTTCTAGTACAATCAAAATCTTATCATACCAAATGTTATCGCATTTGGCTCATCATCCTTTTTGATGTCAACCATTATAGATTTTGATGCCATGATCTATCAAATTTGTCGAGACATTTTATTCTCAACCAATGCTCATTTATGTACATATTCAATATTGCATTAACACAAATTAACATCAATGACAATTCAACGTTAGGCATAGAGTCGAAAGTTCACTATGTTCCCAATCATTGTCCGCAATCCTATTGTTTCACTATCATAAACTTAATTTCATAATGCAAAATTCCATGGGTTCTAAGTGAGAATTACATTAATTCTTCCAACTTGAGAATTGTCACTCAGTTGGTGAATCAAATAGTTTTAGGTGAGATTTTCTCTAAATCTTCCAATCACCGAACTATCACTCAACTGACAATCAATAGATCTAAATAAGAATTTCACTAATTTAATTGACCTTAGAATTTATAACAATACATGAATTAACAGATATCATGTATTCAATTAGGCCCCCCGTTTGGCCCTCATTTTGTGGAAATGAAAATGGGTAGAATACTGTTTTTTTTAAATGAGTGATAGAGAAAGAAGGAAAAGTTTTCGACTTACGTGTAATATTATTTTATGAAAGATTGTGTGGTTCAGAATAAGAAAGAAAAAAATAAAATGTAATGGAATGAAAATTAATGTGGATCAAACGGGGGCTAGATATTTTTATAATATGCAATAAAAACATAAATATGCACATTTATCCAATCATGACATGCATCATGATATATAACAAATTAATTCTTCCAGAGGATAACTTCAATTATAATTCAAAAATAAAACTAACATCATTTAAGTTTTATTTTACAAATTCTCAATCCCATTTAATTTTTATCGCAACACAGTCCTAAGAAATGAAAAGTGACATTATAATTCTCATATTCCGCTTGTCATAAAAAAATTATACCTAAAATATTCACGTGTTCCACAATAGATCATGTTTCAGATCCATTTATTTATATCGATAAGCACGAAATATTTCAACAAGTTCCATAGCCTTTGGTTTTCAAACATTCCTTCTAAGGATACTATAAATATGCATGATCCAATCATATCTGATCAAGCAAAAAAATTTGAAAACAAGTCACAATGAATCACATAACCTAATTAAGACCCACACAACTCATGAACGTATATATGAATGTGGTATTTTAAATGTCTTCGGAGTATTCTTCATTTTAAAATGAAACACTTCAAAAAAATAACTCTTACTAGACAAATTATACCTAAAAAAAATATTCACGATTTTTATAAAAAAATTCAGAATTTAATAAAGTCCAAGAAAATTATTTTTAATTATCTGAAAATTAATTTTAACTACTCATAAAAATGAAGAATATTTGAGGCATCAATTTGTAATTTTCTAAATTTTATTTGAAAAAAATCAAACGAGCGATTTTATTTGACATTCCAAAATTGTAACCTTTTTTTATATATAAAAAAAAGGGACACTAAATACCACTAACGCCCATCCACGACGCTTATTCAATGAAAAATTTCATTGATTCGTTATTTTAATCAATTTTAACGTTCTGAGTTCATCTGCATGATCAAATGTTACAATATCAATTTTTAAGACTGTGTTCTGGACCCAAATAGATCCGATCGAGACTAAAAAATGAGAAAAAGTATTGTTCATCTATTAAAAAAAAGAACATTATCTCCAAGTTTTTATCAATACTTCGGGAGGCCACAGCTTCTTCATTCCAAGGCCAAAATTTATATTCTTTATATCGTTGGAAAGATCTCAAGAAGATCTATCCAACCATCCCAAATGAGCATCATGAAACATACTGTGGAAGAAGTTATCATTTGATGAAATTTCGGATTTTACCGTTTTTCACGCAAAAAATCAGATTTATATCTAAATTTCGGAAGACCATGACTTCTTCACTCCAAGGCCAAAATTTATGTTCTATATATCGTTGGAAAGGTATTGAAAAGATCTATCCAAATATACTAAATGGACATCATGAAACACCATATGGAAGAAGTTATTATGTGATGTAGTTTCTGATATTAAAAGTTTTCATACAAAAATAGATTCTCATCCAAACTTCGGGAGGGCATAACTTTCTCAATTTAAGCCCAAAATTAATGGTCTTCATATCGTTGAAAAGGTCTCGTGAAGATCTATCCAATCATACTAAATGGACAGCATGAAACTTAACGTATAAAAAGTTATCACGTGATGAATATCAGGGTTTTATCAAGTTTCATGCTTTGAAATTTAGATTATATGCCTAAAATTCAGATTATCTTCTAAATTTCAAAGCATCATAACTTCTTCATTTTAAGTCCAAAATTTGAGTTTTTATGTGGTTGGAAAGCTTATGAGAAGAGCTTTCTAACCATACTAATCTTACTGCATGAAGATCAACGAACAAATGATAGTAAATTATCAAATAATGTCACTAAATACCACATAAGGTTTCAATACTTTGCATACAAGATTCATAACCAAAATTGCATCATGTAATGGCATATTTAAGCATGAATTACAAGAAAGAATTCAACTTTATTGCTCTGATACCAATGTAGAAAATCGCAGCATACTTTGACATAAATTTCAAGTTAAGAAACTTATTTGAAATGATGAATTCCAAGATCTTTTTTTGTGGTTAAATTACCTTGCATTCGAAAACTCTAAAATCTACATTTTCTTGTTCTCCAATGATCCCAAACCCGATCACAATGGAAGGAAATTATTATCCACAATCTAAGTGCCAACTTTTGTGAGATTTCATACTAGAAATATGGTTCTAGGGACTTTCCAATTTTGGTGTGAATTTCTATACAAAAATTCATTTTTTTCCATGCCAGAATTTTTTCTTCATAACTTCTATATGGAGGTTGTAAGGAGTTATTTTGGGAGTTGTAGAATTGAATTCCAAATTCAAACCACTCCCTACAACCCTTTTAAAATCTTGCGGGTGGGGTCCCCACATGGGTGACGTATTTTCCTATGGTCTTCAATTGCAGTTTCCTTTTACAGTCAGCATTGGAAGTTCATTTTTTCTGGTAACTCATTTTTATTTTGAAGCTTTTTATTATGAAATTTTCAAAATTTTAATTCAAATTATTCATAAAATGATTATGAATTTGATGTTATTGAGGTTCTTTATTATATTTGCATGCTTATTCATTAATGGCTTTGGGATTTAAGTCATTTCTGTTTCGAATTATTCATTAATTCAAATCGCAATTATTATTTTTTATTTCTGTGATTTTTGTGCACGTGTAGATATGATTTTAACTGTTAGCCTTTTTTTTCTTTTTTTATATTTGTTATGTATCATTAAATGACATGTTTGTTTCATTTAATTAAAAACATGTTATGTGACTTTATAGTGGCATTCTTTGTCATTTTAGTTTAAATGTTACACCTTTCATGATATTTGTCTTACACTAGAGAGGGGCATGCTATGACATTTTTTTTCAAATAAAAGGTCACGCATATTGTAATTTGGCTTTCTTTGAATGACATTTTGCTTAACTTCACAATGTGCTTATAAAAGAACCTTTTTAACTGATATTGAAATTTTACTCTCTATTTTTGTGTAGAATATAAATTAAAAGTTGTGCATTTAAAAGTGAGGTTGCATATAAAGTTTTAATTATAAAGTCACATTGTATATAATTGGGGAAGTTTGTTAAATAATCCGGCCAAACAATGTTATTGGTTAAATAGCATTCCATCAATGTTTTTTGGTCAAATGACCTTCATTTACAAAATACAATAAACAAATAATGTCAAATTTCGTAAATACCCTCACTATTAAAAAGACCCAAAACCCTTATCAATCCAATTAAATTCCTTAATTCAATTTTTGCCCCCAAATCACAAAAACTCATTTTCTTCTCTTCAACTATTCTTACTACTCTAAAATCCTATTCTTCGTTATATTCTTCACCTATTTTGATATCTTTTGAACATTTATCATCTAAATTGAAACATCTCATTTATATTTGAAGAAAAAAGAAAGATGATTTTAGAAATCTTATGTAAATTGTACATTTATTATTAAATATATTATTGAATAATACTTAAGTTGGTGTTGTTTTTGTACTTAGTGTGTTTTTTATGTTGCTTGCAACTATTGGTTCATAATGGCATTCCAACTGTTAGTCGAAATGTAAAACGCTACTCCAGTCGTTATACATTACGTAAAATGGTACTATGGTCGTTATCTACTGTGGTTTATTTTTTTCAACGAAACGACATCTAATAATGGACTCCTGAAGTAAATAACACATAAAAATTGGCAATGTCACAAAGAAATGTAGAAATGACATAGTTTTTATATTATCGAGATGGTGAAATCACAAATTGTCCTACTCTTATGTGTCAATTAAGTTAATAAACATATCTCTTAATTATTGTATATGTCATGTGCATATTACAATGTAAATAAATTCAACTTATTATTTTTTAGGGACACGAATGGATCACGACTGCTTATAGTCGTATTTACACATATAACAGCACATGTGCCATTTTCATATCCAATAACTTACTTGTACCACTCTATTGATTTCTTCTAAATTTTGACTTATTTTTAGCTTGAAGACCTCAAGCATTAGACACACTAACTTGCATAAGATAGAACGGTTAATCAAGTGACAGAGAATGATTTAAATGACATAGATCACACGATATCGAGTTGATGAAAACATAAGTTATTCTACTAGTTCATTGGAATATAATTAATGAGCATATCTCTCAAATTTTATAAATATCATGTCTATCTTACATCCTAAATGAATTTAACTTATTGGCTCTCGAGGCATAGATGGGTTGTGCCTACATATACTCATCTTTATAGACAGAACAACACAAGTGTCATTTAACAGTTATTGTGTCGTTCTGTTGATTTCTCAAATGGTTTGTTTATTTTTCAGCGCAACAACCTCAAATATTAGATCTCCTAACTTAAGAAAGATAGAAATATTGATCATGGGACAAAGAATGGTTAAATTGATATAGATTATATGACATTGAGTTGGTGAAATCACAAGTCATTATATTGATTCGTTAGAAAATATAATCAATGAGCACTTCTCTGAACTTTTGTAAACATAATGTTTGTATTGTAAATGAACTGAGTTCAACTTATTGATTATCGGGGTATGGATGGGTCGTGGCTACGTATACTAGTCTTTATAGACAAAAATGGCACAAGCTTCGTTTAACAGCTCATGTGTCGTTCTATTAATTTCTCAAATATTTTGTTTCTTTTCCAAAGCAATAACCTCAAACATTAGATCTTCTAACTTAAAAAAGTTAGAAAGGTTGATCATAAGATAATGAAAGGTTAAATTGACATATATTGAGTTGGTGAAATCATAAGTTATTTTATTGATTCGTTAGAATATATAATCAATGAGCACATCTCTCAACTTTTATAAATGGAATGTTCATATTGCAATTGAAATGAGTTTAATTTATTGATTCTTGGGGCATGGATGAGTCGTGACTACGTATACTCGTCTTTATAGATAGAACGACACAAGAGCCGTTTAACAGCTCTGTGCCGTTCTGTTAATTTTTCAAATATTTTGTTTCTTTTCCAACACAACAATCTTAAATATTAGATCTAATAACTTAAAAAAGTTAGAAAGGTTGATCAAGAGACAACGAATTATTAAATTGATATAGATTATACGACATTGAGTTGGTGAAATCACAAGTTATTATATTGATTCGTTATAAAAAACAATCAATGAGCACACCTATCAACTTTTGTAAACAGAATGTTCATATTGCAATTAAAATGAGTTCAACTTATTGATTCTTGAGGCATGGATGGATTGTGGATACGTATACTCGTCTTTATAAACAGAATGACACAGGTGTCGTTCAATAGCTTTTGTGTTGTTCTATTAATTTCTCAAATATTTTATTTTTTTTCCAATGTAACAACCTCAAACATTAGATCTCCTAACTTAAAAAAGTTAGAAAAGTTGATCATGAGACAAAGAACGATTGAGTTGATATATATTATACGACATTGAGTTGGTGAAATCACAAGTCATTGTATTAATTCGTTAGAAAATATAATCAATGAGTATATATTTCAACTTTTGTAAATGGAATTTTTATATTGCAATTGAAATGAGTTCAATTTATTGATTTTCGGGGCATAGATGGGCTGTGGCTACGTATACTTGTGTTTATAGATATAATGATATAAGTATCGTTTAACAGCAATTGTGTCGTTCTATTAACTTCTCAAATATTTTGCTTCGTTTCCAATGCAGCAACCTCAAACATGGATCCCCTAACTTAAGAAAATTAGAAAAGTTGATCACGTGACAAAAAAAATGATTGAATAGACATAAGTTATACAATATCGAGTTGGTGAAATCATAAGTCATTATATTGATTCGTTAGAAAATATAATTAATGAGCACATCTCTCAATTTTTGCAAATAGCATATCATCTTGCATCTAAAATGAGTCTCGAGGCCAGGATGGATTGTGGCTGCCTATACTTGTATTTATAGACAGAACAACACAAGTGTCGTTTTCTTTACAGTAACGACACAAGTGCTGCTCTTATGGAAAAATTATGTTTGATAACGATACTTGTGTCGTTCTTTTAGAACTTTTCATCATAATAATGGCACAAGTGATGTTCTTAATGACCTTTTCATCCTCTAAACGACACTTGTACCGTTCTCTTGGAACTTTTCATCTCATTATCGGCAAAACAAAGTACAAGTAACAAGCATATCTCTTAATTTTTTTAAATGTCATATCCACCTTGTAAGTTAAATGAGTTCAACTTATTATTTCACGAGGCGAGGACAGGTCATGGTTTCTTAAACTCGTAATGATAGATAGAACGGTACAAGTGCCGTTTTATTATCAGTAACAGCATATGAGCTTCTCTGTTGATTTCTCCTTTATTTTCATTTGTTTTTAACGCAAAGATCTTTCGAATTGGACATCCTAAGTTGTACAGTTCTTATAGTAATAATAGAAGTTTATATTTATGCATGTCACTTATGCTGTTCTCGTTCTCAGGGACTTTTTAAATACTATAAACGACACTTGTGCCATTCTCATGGACACTTATAAATCAAATATAGTGGTAGTTGTGCCGTTCTCATAAACGTTTTTATCTCAGTAACGATACAAGTGTCATTCTCATAGACAAATAGCTTTCTTCAGTATTGATTGCAGAAGGAAGACGTTCTCGTCTTAGTAACGACACAAGTGTCGTTCTCATGGAGAAGTAAATTTACAATCATAACGGCAATTCTACCATCTTTGGGATGCTAGATTGACAATCAATGAACATATTTTTCAACTCATACTCATAGATAGAACGACGAAATGGTCGTTTTCATTTCAATGATGACTCTTGTGTTGTTCTATTGATTTTTCCTATATTTTGGTTTTATTCCAGTACAACGATCTCATATATTGGACCCTCTAATAAATCATAAACATTTTAATCTCAGTAATAATTGTTCCATTCTCATAAAATTTTGTAACAAACATGGAAACACTTATATCGTTCACATCTTCCTCTTATAAGTTCAATAACATTACTTGTATCATTCTCATGGATGCTTATATTTCTAATAACATAATATGTGCCATTATCATTAAATAACAACAAACTAGAGAGAAATGTATAATTGAAATGCAAACATTTAGCTTAAAAAAACATTAACAAAAATGTAGGAAAAATTAACAAAATAGCACAAGCGCTGTTATTAATATGAAAATTACCCTTGTGCCATTATGGGGTTGTTTGAGCCTCCCTCTTTTTTTTTTTCCTTCCAAAAATGAATTTTGTAATAGTGTTATAATGGAGAATGTGTGATTAAAAAAACAGAATTTTTTTTGAGTTTGCATGTAATATTATTTTATTGAAAAACGTGTGGTTAAAATGTGATCAAATTACTGTTTAAAAATGCATTTTGATGAAAAATGATGCTCAAACAAAGGCTATATGTGTAAACACGAGTAAAAGTAACTATGTCTTATTTATGTCTCGAGAATTAATAGTGAAACTCATTTACATTATTTATAATATTGTCAAACTTTCTATATTACATATGTTAGGGAGTCCATTATTAAATGTTGTTTTGTTGAAAAAATTGGACATTGGTGAAAATTTTGAAACGACCCAGTGTCGCAAGTGTTGTTACTGTACATGAAAAGGACATTTGTGCTGTTACGTGTATAAATATGAGTATAAGTAGTCACGATCCATTTGTTCCTTGAAAAATATTAAATGAAACTTATTTATATTGTAATATGTACATGACACCTAAAAAAGTTGATAGATATGTTTATTAACTTAATCGACACATATAAGTGTGATAACTTATACTTTCACCATCTTAATAATATAAAAGTTATGTAATTTCAATCGTTCTTTGTGACTAGTCAATCTTTTTGTGTTATATAGCTCTCGTTTGACTCCCATTCTCTTTCTCATTCTTTTTCTCATTCTTATTTTCAATCACACAATTTTCCATAAAATAAAATTATACGCAAATAAAAAACTTTTCATTCTTTTTCAACCACACGTTTTTCAAAAAAAATATTATTCCAACCATTAAAATTTGAAAAGAATGAGGGCCAAATGGGGGCATACATTAGTGAGTCCATGATTAAAGTCATTTCATTGAAAAAAATCAAATTACAGCAGATAACGACTGTAGTGTCGTTTTACTTTACAAATAATGGCTCAGTGGTGTTCTATATTTCAAATAGCAGTTAGAATGTTATTATATCCAATGATTGCAAATAATAGAAAAAGCACACTAATTATGAAAACAATACCAACTACATATTATTTAATACTATATTTAATAATAAAAATACAACATAGATGAAATTTTTAAGAGCATCTTTCATCTTTCTTCAAATGTAAATGTGATTTTTCAATATAAATGTATGCTAACAAAACCCTTGTTCAAATGTGATTGAAGAGAAGAAAATAGGTGAATGTAATTTTGAGAACTTAAAATTAAAGAAGATGAACAAAGGAAGAAGATATTATTTTCCAAAAAGAAAAAAAAATTAGGATTTTAAGGTGAATTTGGAGGAAAAATGACGAGATGATATGAGAAAAATTGAAAGACATTAAGTTAACAACTAAAGGAGAATTTTGTCATTTTGCCAACTAAAATATTATACATTTTTTTATTTGTTTTTATTATTGCAATTTCACGAAACACATTGCTTAGTTAGGCCAAATGGCCAAATACCCCTGTATAATTTCCCCCAACCACTCACCATTTCTTAAATTCACTTTTAACCATAATATCGACTAGCCTGATAAGTGTGAAAATTACACTTACTAAACCACCAAAAGGGACTTTTTCTTTTAGTATTATTGTGAGCTTTATACTTAATTATTTGTATTTTTTTATTATATTAGGAAAAAACCGTAATTGAGCAATTATGGATCAAGAACGAAATTTAATAAAAATTACAGTTTTGGGGATCAAATTCCACAAGTAAGAAATGGAAGGACTTGAATTGGAATAAAGAAAGAGTGTTGCTGCAATAAGAAATGGACTTGAGGACTAAAATGCACATTCCAAAATATTGGTGGACATTGAAGGCAAGAAACAAATTTAATTGGACCTTGCCACTTGGACTTGGACTTGGACTTGCAATTGGAATGAACTTCAAAATGGACTTGGACTCTTTTTTTGGATTAAGAAAGCTGGCGGCAGTTTACAAAAATTGAGAAGAATTTGGATGGTAAAAGAATTACAAAAGCAAACAAAGAAGTGGGGGAGTGTGAGTCCTTGTGCAAAGACGAATTTACCGGGCTTATTGGAATAAAAGAAGGGGTATATCATTGGATTCATCTCTATTCATTATAAAACTTCATCTTTTGGGAGCAAAAACAAGGATTTATATTGGAGAGTTCATCTAGGTTGAAGTGCGAAGACAAAGTTATATTATTTGATTTTATTGTTCTCCAGATTATGATTCAATCTTCTATATTAGTTTTTGTCTCTTTATCATGCTAAGCTAGATTATTTTTGTGTTAGGATTTTTATGAACATCATAAATCTTTAATACATTCTTGCATGTTCGCATCCGTCATAAAAATATATTGATTGACCAAGTTAGGCACTGTAATCGTGGAACTGCAGCCGAACTAACTAATGAAGCTACCATTCTACAAAGATCAATTAATGTGAAAAGACTTGGACCTCTTCTTATGCACTCCGAATGCCGCTATTTACATCCATATTTCATGAAATTAATTAATTATTGAATCTCTGTCTTTTGTAATTAGAAATTCGTTTCAGTTTTCTTTTGGACACTACAAATGCCGCTATTTACATCCATCATTGTTAGATATCTATCCCTATTAATTTTTTTTAAATATTATTTTCATCAACATCGAATTGTAACATTGTCTTTATTAAGTTCACTCATTTAAACACTATACATTCACGCAATTTTTATAGGGAGTTGCTATTTTCATCCGCCATTCTTATATATACCTATCACACACTAAATCTACCCCCTATTAAAATTTTAAATTTATTTATTTATTTATTTATTTTATTTAAATACTACTTTCATCCTAGTAGCATCATCCTTATTAAATTCATTCATTTAAACATTATATATCAAATACCACTTTTATATATTTATCTCAATCTAGATATATCCATATTAAATTTTTTAGAAATTTTATATTCATCCACATTAAAAAATATATCCCTATTAATAATTAAGTATATATAGATTTTTAAAATGATCGAAATTTTTGTCCATTAAGAATGCTCATAGAACGATATTTTGTCATGGAAGCAGGGCCGTACGTATGCTTCGCGGGGCCTAAGGCGAACTTCGAAATTTGGGCCCTAGGCCCTAAGTCGTAGCAAACAATCCCTTTTTAAAAAAAAATAAAATAAAAATTAGAAATTTATGGAATTAAATTTGTTAACTTAAATCAAAAATAAAACAAATAAATTTTTCGTTGTTCCTTTCTTCTCTTTTTATTAAAGTATTTATTCGTTTCTTTTGAACACATGAACATAGTGGGTTTAAAAAAAAAAGGGTCAAAAGTAAAAAGTGGGCCCCTTAAAATCTGGCCCAAGGCAGAGTCCTCTTGGGCTTCCCATCAGGTCCGGCTCTGCATGGAAGATAAGAATTTAGGTTTTGCATTGATTAGAAAGTTTCAAAATGAGTGTTTTGTAAAATTAGATGGCATAGAAATTAATTATAAACATGCAAGTTGGCTGTTAACATCTGAGCTTTATAATTTGAGAGTAAGTCTACTAATAAATATGGCAGTTTTACATCCACATTGGAGAAAGACCACACTTATTTATCTAAAGTTATACTCAAATATCCTATCATGCATGGGCTCCCTTGCTATTATTAGGATAATGATCAGGGACGTAGGGAGGGGACAGGTCTTGGGCTTTAAGCCCAACTTATTTTGTAATGCCCCAAAAAAAAAATATATATATATATGGCGACTATATTTTTTTTCCTAAAAAAATTTTGATTTTTTTTTTCTTCTATCAATGTATCAAACCATTATAATTTTTTTTTTTTTTGGTCCCGTGGCTTCGCCCTTGATGATGATGCATTTCATCTAATTCAATCACATATTTTATTTATTTAAATTTAATTTTCAACAGACTATCTATTTTTTACTCATGTGACGTTAACATTGGTTGATTAAGCTAGCCATTGTAACAGTGGAACTTTAGCTGAACTAACTAATGAAGTTACCATTCCAAAAAGATCAATTAATGTTAAAAGATTTGGACTTTTTCTTACTCAATAATCCATTTCAGTTTTCTTTTGCAAACTACAAATGCCGCTATTCATCCTTGTTTAACATTTATCCCTACTAATTTATTTTTTTATAAAAATATATTATTTTCATCAATACCATATTTTAATATTGTCCTTATTAAGTTCACTCATTTAAATACTATACATCCGCACCATTTTTTAAGGGTCATATTTTCATCTATGACACTCTAAATCTATCCACTATTAATTTTTATTTTTTTTAAATACTATATTCATCCTAGTAACAGTATCATTATTAAATTCATTCATTTAAACACTATATATCAAATAATACTGTTATATATTTATCTCAATCTAAATATATCCATATAAAAAAAAAATTTTAAAAATTATATTCTTCCACATTAAAAAATATATCCCTACTAGTTGTTAAGTATGAAATAACACTCGTTTCAAGATATTACATGTGGAATAAAAAAATTAATGGTGGTTTAAGGTGATCTTTTTAATTTCGATAAAATCCTAGATTTATTTTTTCTATTAAATTTTTTTTTAAAATCAATTTAGGTGGAATCTATAGATTTTGGAGTTTGTCCTTTTAAACTAAAGGTAAATTAGAGGAAATTAGCAACAGATTCCTGACACTAATGCATACAAAAGTTGTTTGTTCTACTTGCCAATATCAAAATTCGTAGGGAGGGGTTTTCTTCTTTCAATTTTTTTTTTTAATTGTCACTTTTAATCATCTTTAATAGCTTCACGAATTTTTGGTTTTATTCTTGTCAGGATTCCCTTTACAAGCGCCATCAATATTGAGCTTTACTAGACCTATCAATAGACTTAATAACAAAAAATGCTAGTTGTACATTTCAGCTGTCAAGTGTATATTTTGCTGGACATCTTACATGATAAAAAACGAGTGGAGGAAAAATTGCTTTTTATTTTTTGAATTGTCAAACTTGATGTATACAAAAGTGTACACAAAGCAGAATTGATTTAAAAATAAAAGGGAAATTTTCAAAAATGGCCAAATTTGGTATCAAATTGTCTTTTATACCCTTATTGAAAAATGAAGCATTTTTTATTATTTTTTTTGGGTCAATTTGTCACAAATTTCTGGAGGAAAAAAAAAATAGCTTCCATGAGAAGCTACATTAATGCAAAGGTGATACTTAATGGGTAAATATCCTTTCATTATCTATTAGGTAACGACTAATGATTTTGGGTAGAAATGAATATGGTGAAATTAAAAAACCATCAACTGAAAAATATTTACATACTTCTAATTCATAAAAAAATCATATAATTTCATTACGAGAAATTTAATCTCATACAATATTCTTGATAGAAGGTAAATTTTCTTCGAAATCTTATTTTTGTTGATAAGTTGTATTTAATGGTTGTTGTGATATATATGATGTAAACGGATGATTAGATTTTTTTAAACAATTTGTAGATATTTGTTAGAAGATTATTGGAGCATTTTAAAATCAAATTCATATTTATTGTTTTGTATTTCTCAAACATGGTGTCATAATCTACTTAAATAATAGTGATAGATGGATTTGCGATGGTTGTCATGTATTAACATCATTAATGATGGAATAAGTTCCTTAAAAAAGATGGTTGCAAAAGTTGAAAAAGATGATAAATGCATATGGTGAAATGTCTGGTCAACGTACTTCAAATGTAATTTTTGACATTATTTCAAATGTTGAGAATTATGTTACAAACTTAGCAAAATTACAGAACATTTTGTTTTTACCATTGACTATATTGCTTATGGGCATCATGTTTGTTTTAGGTATTCATGTTAGCTAATCTTGTCTGTGTTGATGACATGCAGATATGGGAGATGTTATGAGATTCGTTGTCTCGCATGGTGATACATTCGTCAACATGGAGGACGAGTGGAAGTGGTTTGAGAACCAAACAATATCAATACTTATTCGAAGGGACATTAGATATGAAGAGCTTGTCAATAATTCTAAAAGCTTCATCTTGACAGAATGAAATTTCAAATCCACTTAAAATTTAAAATTTCTAAACATAGATGTACATCCATTGATATAGCCAATGATGAGGATTTGGTATATTTCTGTTCACACACAAGTAGCTTTATGTGTAATTGTAGATCAATATGATATCGGAGTGCAAGAGGTGAATGTTAGAGTTGATCCTTTATCACTAATAGAAGAGGCATTGTATAGGCATGAAGAAGTTGGTGTGTTCGAACTAGAAAAGTCATGAATGATTTCAGATATAGAAGTCGGTCTAGTTGAAGGAAATCCATATATTGAAATGCAAATGAATCAAAAGATCAATATGAAATTGCGGAGAATCAAATATTCTTTAGCAATAAACAACTACATATAAGGCTTCAACTACAAGCTTCAACTGAGAAGTTTCATTTCGAAGTTAAAAAGTCAAATGTTAAATCTCTCATTGTATGTTGCATGGATACCAACTGCCATTACTTATTACGAGCTTCCAAGATAAAAAGTTCAAATATTTAAGGTTTGAAGGTACATACTTGAGCACACGTGTTCTTTAGATGTTTGGTGGCATGCACACGTGCATGCAACAAGTGCCCTAATTGGGTAACACATATTGCACCCATTGAATGATGCAAACCAATTGTACATTGCCACGGGTATTATCGAAGATATCGGATGTGAGTTTGGCGTACGAATTAGCTACAACAAAGCCTGGAAGGGTAAAGAGAAAGTTCTTAAATGGTTTCATGATTCACCTAAAGAGAGTTTTCAAAAATTGCCTCGTACTACCATGTGTTAACTGACAAATATACACATTGAACCAATAGCAATAACAGGTTCTTGTACTTCTTCTTAACATTCAAAACAATGGGAAAAAATGCATCGTGAAATTAGTTATTCACGAAGTTGAAAGGTGAAGTTAGTGATTCAGAACGGTTAGTGTTTGTATCAGACAGGAATGAGAGCATTAAGCAAGCAATATCTAGGTCGTACACGTTTACTCACCATATTAAGAAAAATCTTATCGCTAGGTATAGCAGTAGCAATGCCGTGTGTGTGCAGCACAACATACCGCATATAAGAATTCCATCAGTTAATGGACAGATTAGCACTATCCGACCAACAGTTGCTTCTTATTTGAAATGTGCTGGTATATCGGTATGGTCATGTGAAAATTTTGATGGTAACCAGTACACCATTATGACGGACAACAATGTGGAATCCCTTAATTTAGTCCTCAAGCAACAACGAAATTTCCCTATAACCTCATTGGTTGACAACAATAGGTCTTGATGCAACAGTGATTTTTCCAGAGGAAACTGCATCCACAAAATGCAAGAGTGCATAGACGCCAAAGATTGAGGGAGAATTGAGAAAATATTATGAGTACGTCACTCGGATGAATTCATGTTGGAGGTTGGTGTAGGCAAGAACATGTGTACAGTCGACTTTGTGGGCAGCATGTGCTCATGTCGAGAGCTCCACAGGCGTACCGTGCATATATACATCACGAGCAGCTTATGCAAAGGAGAAATTACTTTATGACTTGTGTTATTCGTACTACACTAATTAGTTTTGACAAGTTGCATACAACAAAATCATTCATCCAACTAGAATAGAGCCTGTTTGGGTTGTTATTCATGCTATTCATTCCTTCCATCTTTCACCCCCATATATACAAAGACCGTTAGGATGACCTCCTACCCAATAGAAATGATCAAGATATGAAAGATCGATGAGCATAAGAAAATGTAGACGATGCGGTGTTTACGAACACAACGGACAAACATGTAGGAACCTAGCTGCATTGACTAACCTGGGCACTTGAGTGTTTTCTAATTCATGTTATTAACATCAAATTAGTTATTCATGAATAGAATACTTTTGCATTTCTACTTTATTTACATAGTTCATTTCAACATTTATTAGTCATTCGAAGAACATTATAAAACATAAATTTACTACTATGATTTCAAGATCAGTATATAGTCACGTACTAAATTTCAAACAACGCTAATAGGAAATCATATCAAGGAGATTGTAAATTGTCAAACTACATTAACTTCACCACTTCATCAATTGTGGTCACAAAATGAGGATGTACGAAAACTTCTACATTTCCTCAACAACGGACAAAGAAGATATCTAACTACCATCATCATCGTCGGAGCTTATGTTGATGACATATCCCATGATATCGGGATTCGGTTTAACATTGTCAACCAACTCATCGATGTATTGAATGCCAAATAAAAGATGGTGTTCGTCCGGTAGGATTTCGACTGAGATGATCTTACAATCGACAATACGATCACCAACTCTTAGTTCGGTTGGTTTACCTTCATTTTTCAGATCAGGAAATGGAATTGGATAAACACTCATCCAATGGTGATGGTTCCCAAGTTAAGGAATGTAGAGAAAATGACATGCATTTATTCGGTTGAAGACTCGATCAGATTGTTTGTCAAAGACTTGAGCAGGGAGAGGTTCATAGCAACATCAATATGAGGAGTTTCTTGGTTGAAGAAGACATAGTTGAAAGAAGGAGTTCTTACTGCTAGGAATTTCTTATGAGAAATTGTGTTTGAACATTATTTTTGAAGTCATATGCATACTTATATAGAAGGGTAAAATATAGCATAATTACATTACAAGACTACATACCAACTCCCACTCTATGTAATTACAATTGATTGACATTTGTTTGACAACATAGGTTTTAGACATTGTGCTTGTCATGTGAATAGTGAGTTGTATTTATTACGAACATGCTTCAATTTAAGTCAACACAATATTATACTATACTCATCATGAGAACTTTTTGTTAATGATGATGGATTTATAACACACATTTGATTGAAATCGTATTGACAAACTTCTATGTCTAATTGGTTTGTTGTAAGTCTTTATTAAATCTAATTTTCATCTTACCAGTACGTCAATTGGTTCGACTCTGTCCTTAACATTTCATGATATTCTCGTCATTTGAAAAGTTGTTATTGATATTTGGACCTTGTTTATCTCAACGCTAGATAGTTCATGCATCTAAAATGAGATTTCATTATGTTTCTGAGAGTTATATACATTTCAGACTTCTCGACATTTGAAGTATTGTTCTTGACATTAAATACCTGTTATTCTCGACAATTGATATTTCAACTGTCAGGAATGATAGTTCGTAAATGTGTACACAATATAAGACCTGAACAAACATGTAAGTACTGAAACAAAATACTATTATCTCAATTTTAATTCTACATCGACACTCAGAATTATACCATCAGCCAAAATATCTACCTAATAATGCAACATCCCTGGAAAGGTCGTCACCAATCTTACTCAATAATCAAGCTCCCAACTCCGAGATTACATCGTATACCCACAACTGCAAGACATTTATAACAGTGGTTGCTAGATACAGAGATACATAACAAATGTGCAATGAATAGAAATGAAATAAATGTAGACACATCAATACATGAATAGCAAGAGGAAATTCGTACGTGTAAGACATCCTATCACAATCGTTGACCTTTGCCAGGTCTAACTTTCTCCCCCATCCAATGAGCAATGATTTGATAAGAAGCTTAAAACATAATGTCTCCCATGGGTAAGCATTGAAGAAATCCAAATCATCCACAATGGAAACAGTTTCAGATGTATCCCAGCATTTTGGTTTCTAGAATTGAAGACCTAGTCAATAATTAGTGTCAATCCAAGCTTGTAACGATCATTAAGATTCATATATTTCAGGAAAACCTTCTCCAGGTCACAACAAGTCATCTGTTCTCTATTGGTAAACATTTTATCTTGTAACTGGGTTTGCTTAAAGATTTTGTTGGAAGCCAACTCTTTAGGTGATTAATGTGAACCCTGGCATTCCAAATCTTGCAAATCTTTGGTTTACCTTGAACCAAGCCTTGAAAAGTTTTGGGCAAATTATTTATCTATTCTCCATTTCATTAACTAATTACGCAAATAGTTGCAGCTCCAGTAACGTCGCAACATGTCATATACAACTTCCCTCGAACATCGTCTTTTTTTTGTGCATTGAATTTGTTGAGGATAATTGTTATATATTTGGTGTTGCTAACCTATGAAATTTTGGCCAGAACATGCTCTTCCTTTAGAATTTTGCATCGGTGTGAGGAAGTTATCTACAAATAATAAAAACGAACAAGACAAATAATATAAGAACTTAGTAAGTACATAAAATGACCTAAGAAATATATGAAACCATGTTGTAAATGCTTGATATGAGTGATTATGATTTGACAGAGTATGCCAAGGAATTGCATATTGAATTGTGAAATATTGCAATAGTTCGTTGAATTTATTGAATTCCATTTAGGAGTCAAATCCCATTTTTTGGAAGTACTCAACTACTGCATTGTGAAATATTGCAACAAGCATAGTTAAGGACAGTAATAATGTTCGTTTATTGTATATATTTGAATATGCAACTCACATAGTTGCACATTATATTATGTTCCATGTTAATACATTTAATTTACTTGCATATCTATTAACTATGAAGTTTCTGATATAGTTTAATTACATATCCTATTCACATGTCTCATCTACAAGCTGTGGAATATATTCTCTAGATGGTCAAACCATGCTTCCATTTGAGTTAGAATATTTTTAATTGATTAACTACACCAAATTCTTCTGTCCCATCCCCACCTTGCCAAATAAAAAATGGAACTAGTGTCATAAGAATTTTTCAGTCGAAGTATGAGAAAAACAATACAAATTCCTAAAATTACAGGCTTCCAGTAACTAATAAAATTAGAAAACCATGATAAGAAAAGAAACTGAAATTCCAATGCTAAGAAAGTAATTCTTTGAACTCTAGACTTAATAAGAACTGTGAGGAGATATTCTCACACCCATGAGTACAATTATCATTTCCCAAGTCCTAGGTCGACCCAAAAGTTGATACCCTATAGAATGCTTCAACAAATTCAAAGCCCTTTAACTTCTGAAACCATTAGCAGCAAGATAGCCCTGGAATCATGACTCGCTATACTCTATGAAAATATAATTGAGACTTAGTGAATGATCCTTATGAGTCTAAGAATTTCAAATTTGATGAACAACCCACTTAAGGATGATCCTTTTGTCAGTTTTATGGTGCTTCACAGATTATGGTTGGCCAGATTTAATGGAACTTTATATTTGATAATTGGGGTGATAGTTTGGCAGTGAAGAAGCAATGAAAAAATAAGAACCGCTCTATGAGATAGGAAGCAAAGAATTACATCGATGAATGCCACCTGATGTAGTTAATGAAAATTTTGATCTTACAGTTTCTTAAATTTCTACCAAACCAATATATCATGAGCTGCAGTTGTGTACAATAAGAGGTACAACCCCCTCACATGAGGGGACTGTAAGCTTGTACAATGCTGTACAAGAAGAATTACCCATATCTCATAGGTCATATGGTCTACTGAGATAATATTATTTCCAATGATTATGAGAGTAGTATAGTCAAAAGTTAATCAAACAACCTTCATTCTACAGGTACATGACAAATAGTAAATTCAAGTTCCATTCAACTAAGAAAATGTAATGGAGAACTCAAATCTACACAAAAGATAAAGCAAAAAATGATTTTCAAAAGAGATCATTCATTTGTCACCTTTTAACTCCAAATCCAAACAAATTTTAGGAAAAATCAATAAATACTCCAACAACTGAATCCCTTCAAAGGGTTTCACTATAATCAGCCAACAATAATTAACCTTACAACAGTTACTTGAAATGCTTGGTTTTCACTTGCAACAAAAAAAAAAAAGGTCAACAAAGTTGTAAATGCTAACAATCTCCTCAACGAACAGTCAAATGGATTTGCCAATAGTGAAAGGATGACTACAAATGCTTCAATAAGAGTGCAATTATAACAGACACATAAGAGATAAAGAGGCTGCTCAACAGAATTTTTATTGTATCAAGCAAAATGCAACCAAAAACTAAAGATTGACAATCGACGATGGAGACTTTTACAGTTGAAAAGCTCATTTGGTTCAATAGTGACAACCGAAGATTGGAGCCTCAATGCTTAAAATAAACAGTATCAACAAAAAATAATTAAAAAAATAAGAAAAGAAAAAATTGAGAATCTGATCGAGAGAGAAGATATAAAAAGGCAATTCAAGTAGAATTCTTACCGTAACAAACAAAATGTGACAAAAAATAAGGATTTTAGATCGAGGACGACGATTTTGGTTGTTGGCGAGCTCGTTTGGTTAATCGGCGACCTAAGATTCAGATTTAGGATTAGAAGAGAGACAAAGTGCTCAATGACGATTGGAAAGAGATGATATGTAATTCTAGCAAATGGGTACATAGTTAATGTAACCAATAAGCCTAACTAAAAAGAGAAGAAATGAAATTTTTTTAAATAGGTACAAAGTTAATGTAACCAATAAGCCCAACTTAAAAATAATTAATGAGTTCAATTTACATTTAATGAATGAATTGACATTAGTACCTTTTCAAATGTGTAGTATAAGGTTATGTGTCAAAATTCTATTTGCCAACATAATTTTTAGTTATATAAAAAATTTTATCTTTCTTGTAGAATGTCAATTTGTTACTAAAGGCATTTTGGTGTAAATTTTGTCAAAATGGACACGAGACAAATTTAGGACATTTTTGCAAATGATCATTGAAAAGTAGACTTTTTTGCAATTTCCTCTAAATAAAATGGTGTCAATCTATAAATATTAGAGAGTGTTCAATTAACTTTATTTTTTTATTGAAAATGTTATTTTTCCGCCGAAATTTCTACTTTTGGGGTGTTTGATTAACAATTTTTTCCAATTTTTGGTCAATGATCATATTTTCCTCAAAAATAATAAAAACAATTTTTTTAGAAAGGGGTGATTTTAATTTTTCAAGTAATTCACTCTCTTTTTTTCTCTCTTATCTATCCCCCTATCTCATCTATGAACCAATAAAAAGTAGACAAATATAATATTTTCAAGATTGAAAACTAAATAAATCAAACACATTTAATTAATAATTTTCATACAAATAAGTTCTAAACAATTGAATTGCTTCGAATTTATTTTCTTTTCATGCAAATTTCATGCTTGCAATCAAACACACCTTTAGTGAATGAATTTAGAGTACAAATTTTGTTTGATTTTATTCATGTCTATTTAAGAAAATTTAAATTTGATTAAAAATTTAATACAATTTTTTTTTAAAAAGTGGATAGATATGTAAGAATGGTGGATGGAAATAGCGGCTCCCAATAAGTTAGTCACTGCAGTTAGTGAAAATTAAACCGAGATTTACTAATTTTATACTATTGGAGTGGCATATTCTGTCATCGATTTCCATATTTCCCGAGTGTATGGATTGTAAACAAGTAATAAACTGGACATGAGCCGAAGTATTGATCCCACGAAAAATAACTATGCCTACCTCAAACCGAACATAAACACACAACAGATAGATGAGATGGATTTATATTAACAACCTAAATTAATTAACTAATCTACCTAAATGGTAGGATGCGTTTCCGAAACTTGATTAATGAATAAACACTTGGACTCAATATTCCCCTGTACAAGATTCATTTGAATATGAATATCAATGTTCCTAATTTATCTAATAATATCTTCCAAGGAGATTTAGCTAAATCCTCACATATGACTTAATAATATATCTGTCACAATGCGAACATATGAAGATATATCGAATTACAGAAACATTTATTTGGATCAAGCAAAGTACAGACAATTATTCTTAACGTTTATAGGACCTCATAATGATTGCTATTACATGCTATCTTCCATATTTCTTCTTTCGAAAATGATAATAAGAATCACACTACAATCCAATTAGTGGTCAATTAATTGAAAAATATTAAGCTATTAAATGTTAAAACATAGAATTTAATATAAAAATGTGCAGTTTATTGAATGAAATTTTGCTATTTTAAATGCATATGGAACTTGATTTCTAAATCACGGTTTCAAACTTCTCCTTCTAATCTACAGAAAGAAAAATCTATAACAAATTCTCATCTAATTAACGCGTCTACAATTAGCCCTGATTTCTCCACAATTGAATTGCCTAAAATTTATTTTCTTTTCAATCAACTTTTATACTCGCAATCAAACGCACCCTTAGTAAATGAATTTAGAGTTTAAATTTTATTTGATTTTATTCATGTCTATTTAAGTAAATTTACATCTAATTAAAATTTTAATATAATTTTTTTAAAGTAGATAGATATATAAGAATGATGAATGGAAATAAGGGCTCCTAATAAATTAGGCACTGCAATTTGTGAAAATTAAGTCTGGATTTACTAATTTTATAATATTGGGTGGCATATTTTGTCGATTTTTATATTCCCTGGGTGTATGGATCATAAACAAGTAATAAATTGGATGTGAGTTGACGTATTGATCCCACAAAAAATAACTAAGCCTAAATCAAATCGAATATAAACACACAATAGATAGATGATATGGATTTGTATTAACAACTTAAATTGACTAACTAATCTACCTAAATGGTAGGATGCGTTTTCAAAACTCGATTAATGATCACACACTAGGACTTACTATTCCCCTATACAAGATTCATTTGGATATGAATATCAATGTTCCTAATTTATCTAATAATATCTTCCGAGTAGAATTAGTTAAATCCTTACATATGACTCAATAATATCCCTATCACGATGCGAACATATGAAGATATATTGAATCACAAGAACATCTATTTGGATAAGGCAAAGTATAGAGAATTATTCTTAACGTTTAAAGGACCTCACAATGATTACTATTTCTGTTAGAATTTATTAATTGAGAAAACACTCCATAAAGCAGAAGAAAGAGGCACTCCATGATTGGAGGAGAAGAAACCTCCATGAAAGGAGGGATTGGAATTCCACAATCCAATAATTTATTAATGAATACAATGACTCTATTTATAGAGAAAAAGGATGAGTAATTAACTGACTAATTTGCTAATTAACAGGCTAATCACTAACTAATTAACATCCTAGACATAAGCTGGAATATTCTAAATTTACTGTAACATATTTTTAACACACCCCCTAAAGATGTACTATAGATATCAACAATAGTTTATCTTGAAGATTAAAGAGTACTGGAGGGAAAAACCATGATGAATAGCCTTGCAGAACAAATCTCTTGAATCCATACATATGAGCATCCATTAGATCAGCACGAAACATTACCAGACATTCCATTCCCATTCCATTTTGTGCCAGTGCACAATGCTTTCAGAGTTGAGGAGACTTGTTTTGTACGACAAACTTGGTAAGGTTCATATTGCAGAAAGGGATGATGTTCTCAATGGTAGCAAACTAGCGGGTCTTCATATTTCACCAGATCTGATGGAGAAACAAGACTTAGCGTAGGCTTTGACCATCCATAAAGATCTTTGAAAGTTCAGAGAACCAAAATCTGAAAGAGGAGAAATTTTATTGCAGAGAATCAATGACGAATTTTGATGTTGCTGGCGCCATTTTTTTAAGACGGGAACTGAACTTTTGCTGGAATAACACTTTCCATAATTATGCTAAAATAGAAGAAATTAGAGATTTGCTTTCATTTGTGCAGAACACAAAAAGAGCGGATGAAAATCTCAGAAAAACACAGCAGCTGGAAGAACTCTGCTCTGATACCACGTTAGAATTTATTAATTGAGAAAACACTTCATAAAGCAGAAGAAAGAGGCACTCCATAATTGGAGGAGAAGAAACCTCCATGAAAGGAGGGATTGGAATTCCACAATCCAATAATTTATTAATGAATACAATGACTCCATTTATAGAGAAAAAATGAGTAATTAACTGACTAATTTGCTAATTAACAGGCTAATCACTAACTAATTAACATCCTAGACATAAGTTGGAATATTCTAAATTTGCTGTAACATGTTTTTAACAATTACATGGTATCTTCCATATTTCTTCTATCGAAAATGATAATAAGAATCGTACTATAATCCAATTAGTGGTCAATTAATTGAAAGCATTAAGATCATAACAAACATTCAGTCCAAATAAATATTAAATGTGAAACCGTAGAGTTTAATATAAAAATCTGCAGTTTTATTAAATGAAAATTTGCATATGGAACTTGATTTCTAAATTACATGTTCAAACTTCTCGTCTAATTAACGCGTCTGCAATCGGCCCTGATTTTTCCACTGTTTCCTGTCAGTGGACTTATATTTCCCATTTTAATCATGGACTGAGCAAAAACATTGAAAAATTCATACTGGCAATTTCGAAATCGGTTGACAATAACAACAGTATCAGCTCCACTTGTTGAGAACATTCTTGATCCGTCTGAAGAAGTCCCCCGTTGCTCTGGAGGTTTGTGATCAAAACCATTGGGACTTGAAGGATCAAGATTAGCTAAGGTATTTGCGTTTCCACCTTGAGGAGAAGTTTGACGTAATTTATCCCTATAAACAGAGTCCATGTTCGGGTCAGGGTTCCACGTGTCACTGAAATTGTAAAGCCGGCGGCTGAAAGAACTGCATTTGGCTCTCCCAAAAGTATGAGCACCTGAAGATTAACAATTATTAGTTAACATAACCGAGTATTATGACATAAAATCTTAGTCGATGATATGCTCCCTTAGTCTATGGTACATTACCTGATAAAGCAACTAAATCAGTGGAATCAAGACCCTTATTTCTGAACTTGGATGTGAGGTTACCAAGGCTCTCGAAAGGGCCAGGAAGGTCACTATTGGCCCCAGCTTGGTTTGTTGTTCTGCTGTCCCTTCTGCCTAGAGGAACTTCCCATGATGGACCTCCTCCCTGTGACAATGTAAAAAAAATTATGAACATATTTGGTACGTTGTAGTGGATAAAATTAAAGCAATTTGTGATACCATGGTTACTGAAATTTGAGAAGCGAGGGCTAAAATATCTGCACATGAGACGACACCAGGACAAACATTCTCCAATGCTGTTTTTATGTCATCAATGACATCAAATCCAGCAGCTGAATTACTGTTGGGACGAGCGTCTTTTTCGCTCTGTATACCATCTACATTATCCAGCAAAATTGAACCATTGCAGCCCTGTTCAAAGTAGACATAAGAAACACAACTTTTTTTTTTTCATCAAATATATTAGTTGAGTTTGACTGCATAAATATTTCTTCAGATGATAAGTTTGAAATCAAGTAATCGAGCAATTTGCTCTATTTCTTATGCATGCACAATCAAATGCATTCATGAACACCCTCTACCCTGCCCCAAAATATATGTTCTCCTGAACTTAGTGTTCTAAAACCATAAAGCGTGACGAGACATGGAGGTCTAGCTTCGAGCTAGACGAGCCTAGGCACGGCCTAAGAGTAAAAAGGCGTTTTCTTATGTTAATATTATTTTTAAAATTTTAAGTCAATCTATATAATTTTTGGTAATTAAAGTATAAAAAAGATTTAAAACAGCGAGCTTAGGAGAGGAAAAAAATAAAAACGGCGAGGCTAGGTGCTGCTTTTAAGAACCTGTAAGTATATGCCCTAGGTCCAATCGACTTTGGACATAAATACTTTTATATATAATTAATGCAATTAAATGGCAGATCTATTATTTAATTAATTGACAATTAAATAAATAATAGAGTCCGTAGATTCAAATATTTGTAATTTATTAATCACAAGGAGTTGTGATTGTGAGATACAAATTACATCTGATTGAATCTTAAATCATCCGTGGTCGTAAGTAATAACGAGATACGGATATCGTTATTACGGATAGACCATCACGTGTGGCATTTCTTACTTGTGAAGTAAGTAGCCGATCTCACAAGTTAAAGTGTGGTGACACTTAAATGAACACGTGGATGTTTGTTATAGAACAAAACATTGGAGACCCGTCGAGAGATTCCACATGGATAACTATCTGAGTGTCGGTGGTTAATCTCTAACGTTCGGTAGTGAAATTGGTCCTTTGACTTGAGGTCGTCATGGTACCTTATATGAGGACAGTCATACTTTGGCGGTGTTGGATGTTGCTCTGAAAAGGGCCGCTAATACGACATCGTTCGGGTACGTCAAGAATCGTATGAAGGTTGTGATTGATCAATAAAGGATTCGTCACTCTTAGATAGTAGGAGATTATGATCTGCGTTTCATTCAATTAAGTCAATGATCAAATCCTTGGCCAAGGTGTAC